>NC_043001.1:34964581-34992081 GCF_006345805.1 Octopus sinensis | reverse complement strand
AACAAATATGAACGACTTGTATCCGACTACACCTCCACCCCATTGGAGAGCAGTTCACAAACAGTTTGTTTTTAAAAATATAGAATATAGAGAAAGGTCAATCAGGAAAAGGATTTATAGAAATCTACTAAAAAATGTGATCAAAATGAATTACTAAAACGTGTCAAGCGACTAAAAAACTAAAAGATATGAATCGACTTTAAAAAGATTTTGATAGAGAGATACGGAAAAATATTCAGGAGTAATTATATATTCAGTGTTACTATTGGTGGTATAATGAGAGTTTTAACTCTTATTTCTAGCAGGCAGGCACATTCGTGTGCCGTTATAATTGATATACATATATATATATATATATATATATATCACAATCAAGGAACGGCCATAATAGGCCATTCACCCACTAGAAATAACAGCCAAAAAGCTTCAACCGCAAAATAACATTAATTCTGTAAACCAGGAGAAAATTAAAAAAACATTTACCCTGAAATTCCTTATACGATGCACCGTTTCGTCTACTGTTTAATGGTAAACGAACCTGATTAAATTAAATCAAGCCAATCTACCATAGGCCCTTAGATTCATCAGTAAGGAATAGCCAAATCGGAACAGATATTTTTCACGAGGCATTCCCGTCCATGCCACGCCAATATCTGACCTAAAATTTTCAAATCGTCGCACTCGCGCCAAATTTATCGGCAGCAAATAAATATAAGCCGCCGATTCCATTACGGAATTAACCAGAAATTCATAATTAATCAATATAGGGAGGCAAAAAAAAAAATATATATATATATATATATATATATATATATATGTGTGTGTGTGTACATGTGTGTGTACATGTGTGTGAGTGTATGTGTGCTTGTATTTAAAGAAACGCAACCAGTAGTGGAAGCGTATCAACATTAGCTTAATCCGGCCACCGTCCTCAGTGTGGAGAGATAGGTATCTAACATTCTACCCTTAGATTTCTCTGCGTTGTGATTTGAAATATTAGATATCTATCTTTCCAAGCTGAAGGCGGACACTGGATTTAACTGATTTTTATAAGCCTGCTCGCATATCTTTGTAGTTTTCGAACTGCATCTGCCAACACACACACACACACACACACACACACATATATATATATACTTATATATAGATATATAGATAGATAGATAGATAGATAGATAGATAGATAGATAGATAGATAGATAGATAGATAGATAGATAGATAGATAGATAGACATGGTGAGGTCACTCTTAGTGCTAATGTGTGATCTAGCACAATCTGTCGCATAGTCGTGACTTAACCGCTAGCCCTAATAAGCCTGTGCTCGGTATGGACGTAAAACCAAATGAGGATCATGATCTCACCTTAGGCAACGGAAAATTTTAAGGTGGAATTAAGACACTCATTGTCTTTGTTTAGTTATCTTCGTATATATATGAATGTATCTTTGTGTCTTTATGATTCCCACCACCACCGTCGCTACCACCACCACCACCACCAATACGCGACTGGTTTTGGTCTATTTACGACCTCGTAAGTTAACGGTTTATTAAGAAAGCTGAATTCTCATGAACACAAGTATACATCTGATGTGTTTAAAGCTTCAAATCCCCATTTCTAGCACAGTTTCCAGTGCATAACTTTTACAATATGGTCGTGTCTCTATTTCTTATATTCTTCCTGCGCCAAATTGAGGCATTCTGCCACAATATATGCCACTATTATTACTATTACTATTGCATTTACATCATCGTCGTCGTCAACATCGCTCCCTCCACAGAACAGGGCTAAAACTTATTGATTCTACATTGACGGATACTGATATTGCTACTTTAAAAACAACTGGAACAGTGGAAAATAAAATCTACAAAAGCCTCAAGTGATCGGATGTTCTTGTGGCTGCCCTATATAGTTTATGAAAGACATTTAATTAGCGAAAAGCTGGTATCAGATTCTATTAGTGGAGATACACAAATATTTGTGTTTGGTAAAAGAATTCAAATTTATAAGTGCAAACACGATACATTTTCAAATACATATTTAGACCGGAGCTAAGAGCGTACTTTAAATTCGAAATGTAATATGCTAAATTGATCAGTAAGAAAATATTGTAATTAACCTAATTTGTATTAATCATGGAAAAGGAATATGACCGATTCAGAGAATATTTATTTTCTTTGAAAGACATCTTATTGGTTTCTGATTTATACATCACTTTAGTTGGAACGAGATGGCAAAATCACGAGTGATGTACTTCATAATTTTACAATGACCTTAATAACAGAATAAGATAAAAATGATTGCATCGTGGAAGGTTTTTATAAGCCATTTAAGAAACACACAAAACAGTTAGATTCACTTCAACATTTAAGTTTAATTTGTCAAAATATTTTCGTCGCTTTGAGACCGCGACCTGTCCACTGACAAAGAAGTTTTGTCAGTGAACAGGTCGCGGTCTTAAAGCGACGAAAATATTTTGACAAATTAAATTTTAAAATGTTGAAGTGAATCTAACGGTTTTTGTCTTTCTTAAATGGCTTATAAACACCTTCCACGCTGCAATTGTTTTCGTTCCAGCACACGATCTCAGATCAAGTCACTCGCTATGCTAGTACATCTTCGTAAAAATAAAAATGAAAATAAGGAAATATAAAGGTTAAAATTAGATTTATGGCGAGTACTAAAAATATACTAAAACAAAACCATGTCTCTGTCTCTTAATGAAGCTGTAAATGTTGGCATGTCGTGCTTCATAAGATATTGTATAAACAAGTCTCTGCAACTGTGGTATAAGATTATTTCGGAGCATAAAATCCAGTAACGAATGTTTAAACAAACTACAAAAAGAAGTTCGGGCCATGCATGTTTATTATTTTCCTAAACAGTATGCCAATCTTGATTTGAAAAGAATGGAAGAAAGTACACTTAGTGTTATTGAAATTGCTTTTAATAAAGGTTATAAGTATATTTCTATGAAGATTTTGTCGAAATGTAAAAATAATTGTAATACGTGATTTAGAAAAAGAAGACCAAATAATGGCCAGTTTTATTGTTGATAAAGCATATATTACATTTGCTGGGGAGGTTTTTGAAAAGATTAAGGGGGTTACGATGGGTGATAGTTGTAGCCCTTTGTTATCAAATGAATACTCGTGTTTATATGAATTCAATTTCTCTAATAATCTGTACCGATACCTTACTGGGTCACAATCGTGCCCTGAGGTCGGACTAGACACGATTGTGAAGCCGTTCATCCAAATCGTCCCGTTCTCATGCAAAGTGTTAAACAATTAAGACCCTTTCTCCCAGCCTTAGTTAACGGTAACATGTGATTCATCCATATTAATCGTATGAACAGCGTTTGATGTCCCATATATATATATATATATATATATATATATGATATCTTTGTAAGTCTTTGTGAAAAATTACTTAAAACAGTCTTTAGGTATTAAATTATTTTTTTTAAAGTTATAAAAGATCTTATCAGGGTGTCACAAACCCCTTTTGAAAGTGTGGGAGCACTTTCGATTAACCTCTGAGCACGTCTGTTTGAAGAGGTTAATTGAAAGCGCTCAGGCACTAGGAAAAACTTCTTCCAAAAGAGGTTAGTAACATCCTAATAAAATATTTCATATTTATATACACACGCACACACACACACAAACACATACATATGTATATAAACATACACGTATACATATATATGTGTGTATGTATATATATATATATATATATATATATTATTTTTACTTTTATTCTCTTATATCCCATTCCATCCTTTCCTTAAATGACTCTACTATTTCCCTCTATTTAACTCTCTCACATCGTCTCTGATGAAGGGATATCCTTAATATCCCAGAAACAGCTGTAAGACTAACTTTCCCTTTATAAATTCCACACAGCCTTGGCTCTGTTCTCTCATTTTATTTAACATATACATGCTCATACAAGACCCGCATTAAACTTGTCATTTGTGTTATTATTGAATCGAGAGATAAATCACGGTCCTTACATACCCTTATTTGCCACCTTGGGTCTTCTGGATACCAATATATATTCTTTTTTTTCTTTCGGTCTCTATCGGGCTCTTATGCGGAACCGCTAAGTAACGGGGACATAAACACACCAGCATCGGTTGTCAAGCAATACTAGGAGGACAAACACAGACACAAACACACACACGCATATATATATATACATATATATACGACGGGCGTCTTTCAGTTAAGTCTACCAAATCCACTCACAAGGCTTTGGTCGGCCCGAGGCTATAGTAGAAGATACTTGCCCAAGGTGCCACGCAGTGGGATTGAACCCGGAACCATGTGGTTGGTAAACAAGCTACCTACCACACAGCCACTCCTGCGCCTATATATATATATATATATATATATATATATCTTATAATTAAGGGCTAAAGAAGGTTATTCTAAAGCCAATACACTGATTTATCCACTTGTAATCCACTTGTTACAGGAAAATTGAACTGAAAGCGGGCAACTGACCTTTAGAAAATTTAAATTTCGTTATCTCTATCTTGAATCAATTTCGTAATTAATCCTATAAAGGAAACATTCTTCGTCAGTAGAGTTTACGAGGGAATATAAATAAAATACTCACATGCGATTATGGAAAAAGCAGAAGCTAAAAACATAACTACATTTAAGTACATCATTTATATCTAAAAATAAAAATTCCTTGGTCAGTCTCAGAACGACGTGTTGAACTTTCGCCGCTACATATTGTAATGGTTACCGGTCCCCTTGTAACAAGCAGTGAGTTTACTACTAACAATATACGATGAAGTCCCTTTCTCTACAGAAAAAGGATTCCACCTGTAACAAGTGGATTATAAGTGGATAAATCAGTGTATTGGCTTTAGAATAACCTTCTTTAGCCCTTAATTATAAGATGTTTATATATATATATACATATTGATAAAACGGTAAGATAACAAAAGAAAGAAAGAAACCTCATGTTATGTAAATAGAGGAAATTTATCTATACGATAATATGTTACATTACTCGATAGTCAAGATAAAACTCTGAGTTTCAGATGCCGAAGTGGAAATCCACAACACCATCTCTTCGGTTATCTGGCTATTTGAAAACGCTATGAAAAAAAAAATAGCCAGATAACCGAAGAGATGGTGTTGTGGATTTCCACTTCGGCATCTGAAACTCAGAGTTTTATCTTGACTATCGAGTAATGTAACATATTATCGTATATATATATACATACACACACACATATATATATATATATATATATATATATATATATATATATATATATATATATATATATATATATATATATATATATATACATATACATATACACATATATATGTATATGTTTGTATTTATGCATGTACATAAAATACGTATATGTACGAATATATATAAATATAGTCATGTATGTATGCGGGTGCTAGTAGTAGTGCGTTGTCCGTCAGCATAGCACTTCTTTGAATGCTCCTCCAGTTTAGTCAGCCTAGTGGCAGTACCACCCGCTTTGCATCCGACAGTTAATTCATAGAATACGCGTGGGGTTCAAAATTGGGATCGGCGAGCATGTGTCCATGTTATCGCAGAACTACATGAGTGCATAAATCTTTAATAAAAAATGTGGCACCAGGTGATAAGTTGATTAGCAACCTATGGATGCGTTACGGGGACGTAAACACACCAACACAGATTGTCAAGCGGCGGCGGTTGGAGAACAAACACAAAGACTCTCACAAATACACTTACACACACGCACACACCCTCGCACACATACACATAGACATACATATATATGTATATGTGTGTATGTGTGTGTGTTTGTGTGTGTGTGTGTGTGTGTGTACCTTGGGCCTCTCTCTGTTCCCGTCTACCAAATGCACTGACAAGGGTTTGATCAGCCCGAGGCCTAAAGCAGAAGACACTTGAATAAAGTGCCATACAGTTGGTATGAATCTTGAAACATATGGTTGCGAAGCAAGTTTCTTACTACACAAACACGCCTGCGTCTATATATATATATGTGTGTGTGCGTATGTATGTATATATGTATATCTATACATAGTGAGAGAGGACGTGCAGAAATTTTAGTCATTTAGGATGTATTTGTAGAAAGGTAATGGTATAAATAATCATTTGTCGTCATATATATCTTTCTATGTGTGTGTTTGTGAGTATGCTTTTCTATATGAGTCTGTATTTGTGATTGCCAGAATCCGAGATGTATGTGTGTGTATAACTATAAAATTTAGAAAACCAATTTGATCACATCTTATTTAAACATTGAACATTCATCTATACACAGACACACACTCACACAGAGAGAGAGGCACACATATGATGATACACATGTTAATTTCATCATGCAGTCATCAAGCATGTAGTGACTTGCATACACACACAGACGCGCAAACATTAAAACGCACTCTCAAACACAAATAGAGAAACACACACAAACATGTAGACATACAAAATACTTGTAAACGCCATCTTAATTTTCTGTTAATAAAGATAAGGGAAACAAAAATTGCTCCCTACATGCAATTTTGCGCTCAATTTTCATATAAATAATCACAAATACTCAATTAATCATTGCACTTTTATATAGAAAGCAAACATCTCATAAATATACATATTCTCATTTGAATAAATATATGTAATATATCATCATAAAATTTCTCCTTATTCAGATGCACATTAAATATTTAATGGAGTTAAATATGCCCTAGAATGAGAGGATGGAGAAGGTGCTAGTGTGAAAAAGAACTAAGTACCAGTTGCTGATGGAGGATGGGTATATACGTGGAGTATGTGTAGTTATGAGTTGTTTAACGGTGGGGCTTTGCAGTCGAGGAAATGTAGATTGTATACTTGGTATGGTCTATGGAACCCTCAGTGTTACAGAAAGTCACAGAAGAGCCACCAGGAAATACATAGACGATGCTAAGAAAGAATCTAGATGCCTTTCACTGGAAAGCGATGACGGTGAGATCAGTAGATGTGTATTTGTCGAGCAACCTCCCTCGAATCGTCTGTATGACGGTCGGTGTATGCTGTAAGAACCGAAGCACCTAGTGACCACAGGATGCGTCACTCACAATGTGCCCAAATAAGATATCCTATATGTTGATGTCCCCCAACGTAATTATAGCATACCACGTATACATACATCTACATACGATCCAGAACATTCATTCTTGTCAGCTTAGGAATGGGATTATTAAGTTACAACCTCGGTCCGAAGATTCGGACTGGTTCTAGAATATTATTTTATCTCTCATTTCTTTCTGGCTCTCCCTACACACTTTGTCACACTTTAATGACGGTGATGACATATATATATATATATATATATATATATATATAAGAGTGGGAGTGTGTGTGAGAGAGAGAGAGAGAGAGAGTGGGAGAGTGTGGGAGAGAAAGAGAGGGATGAATTACATATATAGAGGAATTACAAAAGGAAATGCGCAAGATTCCATTATGTAAGTATCTGGAAATATACAGCGACGGAAAACACAACAATTTCCCTTTTACAAATGTGCACGGGACGATCCGAAATACTGAAAAGCAATGGAACTACATTTCATCAAAAAATTCTCTCTAAAATTGAATATTTGAAAGAAAAGAGGAGACAGTACATTTTATATTCTAAGTATAACTCAAAGTGGAGAAAAAGAAAGAAGGAAAAAGAAGGAACGAGGAAACAGAAAAAAAATACAAAGAAAAAGGAACAAAAGGAAAAAGAAAGAAGATACGAAGGGTAACAAAGAGAGAAAGGAAGCAAAAAGGTTCAGTGATGACCACACCACACTTCTTTTTATTTTTTTTTTCTTGAGGCGGTCACCATCCTTAAACCCACTTCAATACAATTGTAAATGGCTAAATGAATAAATGAATGGTGAATAGAAACGGACATCCCATTTCCTCTCCTGTTTTTCTCCCCTCCCTTTGCCTATTTGTCTATCTATCTGTCTGTCTCACTATCTCTCTATCTATTTATCTATCAACCTATCTACCTACCTACCTATCTATCTATCTATCTATCTATTTTAAAAAATCAAAAACAATGTGCTCCTCTTCTAAGCAACCCCACCCAAAGAAAAAAAAATTGTTTTATATCAATGAACAAGCTGTTTATTCATTCAAAAAATTATATTTGACAAGTTCGAGAAACGAACGAAAGCGCTATAATGAATAAATAACAATTTTTTTTTTCAAAATTCTGGTGACCTGTGTCTCTCTCTCTCTCTCACTCTTTCTCTCTCTCTCACTCTTTCTATCTCTCTCTCTCTCTCTCTCTATATATATATATATATATATATATATATGTATGTATATATATAACTCAGTTGGAGTGTCCACATCAACAATAAGGTCGATATAGCTCATAGAACGTGTTCCGGGTTCTTAAGAACCTCCCGGCCCAGAGAAAAAGATGTCATATTTCCACTTTTCTCCTCCTTTGTACGGCCACACCTTAAATACTGCTGCCCCTTGCGGTCTTCCCATACAAAATATCTCGAAAATTGAATCATCCCAGAGGACACTCACTAATCGAATTAAGGACATGACTGATCTCGATTACTGGGATCGCCTTAAAGCCTTGAAGCTCTACTCTCTCTCGCCCCGCCGCGAGCGGTACATCATTTGCACGATGTGGAGAATATACCGCCAGCATTGCCCAAACGACCTGAAAATTAGTTTCAAGGTTCACCCAATGCTTGGACCACGGGCCATAGTCCCCTGTCCAATTCAGGATCATAACAGATAGGTACAATGCGATACAATTTCTTTCTCTCAACAGGCTCTGCTCTGTTTAACATTGTCGCAAAACTGATCAAAGAGGAAAATGATCCCATCACCTTTAAACGGAGTCTGGAAAATTTCTTCCAGGAGTACGAGATAAGCCACCCAACCCTGGATACAACTCACTCAACAAGAACTCACTAATTTAATGGACCATGATACCACAAATCTTAACTTTAAATGATTTAGATAGTCCTATCAGGTGGTGTTTTTAAGTTAGACATGGCGAGGACCACACTTTGGTCGAAACATATCTAAGTTTTATCTAAGTTTATATATATGTATGTATATATGAGCAACAAAGACGTATGTGTGAATTCATTACTGCCGTTTTGAGCGAATTCTTTAATTTATCAATGAAAGCACTGCATCATCGCAAAGACTTTTTGGCAGTTTAGCAACAGAATCATGATATTGATTCATTGTAGATATTTGCTCTCCATTCTTGATATGAATATGTCTAAATATCTAACTTGTCCTTTATGCATGAGATCTATGCGGTCATCTGATGAAAACGACTTTGTAATGACGCAATGCTTTCATTGATCAATTAAAGGAGTCGCTCGAAACGGCCGTAATGAACTGACACGCATTTTTGTTACTCATTTATATTTTACTCGGCTACTCTGGAATCTATACCTCGGAGGTATTTGGAAAGTATCTTTATATAAAGTACATGTCTGAACAAACAAGAGCGGATTTATTCACTAAGTTGAGCCCTGTCATCTGCTTACATTGCATGAATATAGGGTGTAAAACCTGTATGTAGAGTTTGATACTCAATAATGTTTGAGTGTGCAAATAATTTCGTCCTAACAAGGTGCCTCAATTTAAATACCTAATTCAACTAGACCGAAATCACACTTTATGTATGTATATATATATATACACACACATACATACATAATATATATATATATATATATATATATATATATATATATATATATATATATATATATATATATATATATATATAATATATATATATATTATATATATATATATATATATATATATATATATATACATATATATTCTGTGCGTGCATATATATATGTGTGTGGTGTGTATTTGTAATATTTGTATATATATAATATATATATATATATATATATATATATATTTGTAATAGGTGATACCATTGTAAGTTTCTCCTGATGAAAAGATCATTGCCTTTGCATTTCCTTAATGGATCTTACATTGACGAAGAGAGGCAACATCCTTTGAAACGATCGCAGAGATGCAATTGAACTGACTTTTTCTGATTATCACTTAGTCCTTTATTTTTTATATTTATGTTTCTATATTTTATTTTCGTTTCACTGCCTTAAATTTATAGTCGCTCTTATTGTACATTAATTTAATTCATATATTTTTCTTCATTCGATTTCACTCGCATTACCCTTTGAAGTTTTGTCTATATGTCTATATTTTATACTATTGGGTTTTACAATTCGGTGCCCTGATGTTTTAATATATATATATATATTTGATTTATAATAATGTGGGAATGTTATAAAGTTGTTTTAATCAATTAGAGCGTTTATTCATTATACCTTTCAATTTATTTATCCTTTCGCTTGAGTGTCATCTGAGCACTTCCATCTGCAGTCCTATGTTTATCCTTCGGTTTAATGAAATTACTTTACGGTTTCACGAAGTTTAAAATTATCCTCATGTATTTGTAATATTTGTAATATATATAATATATATATATTATATATATATATATATATATATATATATATAATATATATATATATACGCATACATATATACATTTATATATGCGCGTGTTTTTGCATATATTGGTGTATGAGCATATATATATATATGTGTGCCTGTATGTGTGTGTGTGTGTTGTGTGTATGTGTGGTGTGCGTGTGTGTCTGTCCGTCTGTGCGTGTATGAGGTGGGGTGTTCAATTTTCAGGCTATACCAGTCGTGAGGTTGAGAATCGTTGCGGCATGAAACACATCATTCCTACTGTGTCTCACTTCTTCCTTCCTTCCTTTTTTTCTGTCTTTCTTCCTTCCTTTAAGTTTTTTTTTATATATTGATATATTTCGACGAAAGAGAATATTATTGATTACCCTACCAAACGCATGAGTCCAATTCAGTTCAAAGCGTCCTTGCATCACGTTGATGGATGCATTCATTTCAGAGTGATCCTGTCCTCTCCGGCCTCAGATAACGGAAAACATGAACGCTTTCAACTGAAAAGCGCTGGACATTATGTTTGCATTTATACACATTACTGGTTAGCAATTCTGCTCCGTTCCTTTTTGAAGGTGAGCCACCGATTACTGCAAACAGTCATAGTACGATGATGTGTATGCAATAACACTTGTCAATTCGTAGCATTCGTCTTTCCGTTATCTGCTGCTGAAGAAGAGATAAACACTCCGTTGTTGTTGTTGTAACAAGAAGATTAATATTACAATAGTAATAATAATAATAATAATAATAATAATAATAATAATAATAATAATAATAATAATAATAAGTGCCCTGATAAAGTACCAGGCAGTGGCTCTCATGGCTTCTGATCTTAACTGATTGGAAGTGTTATCATGTACTTTGTTTGTCTTGGTATAAAAAATGGGCTACAGCAAATATTCTGCTCAATACCACAGATTATTGAGTGAAAGAGCAGTGCATGCCATCAAACTGACACTGGGATAAAATATATGAAGCCCAGTATACTCATCATGACTACCCGTCTGATAAGAGTACACCAGGCACATGCATCACAACCATATGTGCGGGACATGGTGATCTCATATCAAGATAAACAGCACATGACGTTGCAGGTGGGGCCCAGATAGAATTTTCTTCAGTTTGAGTAATCCATCCCGCTCAAAAGGTCCCTGAATAAGGGTTGTTTAAGGATGTTGAACGAAACACCCATGTTTCGAGAGGTGAATTATTCAAACCCCAAAGAATCCCCCTCAACACATGACTATGATGCTCCCCCACTACTTCTGCTCGTGATCAGAGATGCACATATCGTCAGCCACTAAGGGCCATGCTCAACTGCTTGAGGTCAAACAACTGACAAGCAAATCTGTGCTATTGAGTAGAATATTTGCTGTAGCCCATCTTTTATACCAAGACAAAACAATGTACATGATAACACTTCCAATCAGTTAAGATCAGAAGCCATGAGAGCCACACTCTGGTACTATTATTATTATTATTATTATTATTATTATTATTATTATTTGTCTTCTTCTTTCAAATTTGCTTCCATTTCTTGCCGGATGTCTTCCCGACTCCTAGGGCAAAGAAACATTATTATTATTATTATTATTATTATTATTATTATTATTATTATTATTATTATTATTATTATTATTATTATTATTATTATATGAAAACTCACAGCTTATTTTGCTGGTTATGAGGGAAAGTGTTAGCTGTCCACAGCCAGCAGACTAAGGTGACAATTCTTGTCTGGTCATGCTTCAAGAACCCTGTGAAGAATTCCAAGCAACGATGATTTTTGTAGGTATTCTCCCTTCACACTTGCACCGATCTTTTTCAGCCATGTTAGTAGTTGAGTGCTGATACTACCAAGTGCTCCAATTACTATTGGTATCATGTCTACTCTCTATCATTATCATTATCATTATCATTATTATTATTATTATTATTATTATTATTATTATTATTATTATTATTATTATTATTATTATTATTATTATTATTATCGTTATTATCATCATTATTATTATTATTATTATTTTTATCATCACTATCATCATTAATGAGTGAGAGAGCCGTGCATGCCATCAAAGTAACACTGGGGTAAAATATACGAAGCCCAATATACCCATCATGAATTTTCCGTCTGATAAGTGTACACCAGGCACGTATTATTACTATCAACATCATCATCATCATCATCATCATCATTTCATTATCATCATCAACATCAACATCATCATCATCATTATCATCATCATCATCACGATCTTCATTATCATCGCCTTTGGCTAAGAAGAGAAATTATCATCACAATTAATATTATCGTTATTATTATTATTATTATTATAATTATTATAATAATTATTATTATTATTATTTTTTAAATTTTTATTATCATTATTATTATTAATATCATTATTATTATTATTATTATTATTTGTATCATTATTATATGTTCTACACGAAAGCAAAACCATAAGGATTACTATTCGTTTTCTTGCCATGTAAAAAAATCACTCGGCACACCGTCTCCAAGGAAATGTTGGCACCGCTCAGGAATGTAAAAGAAATGTATTGTACATTATATTTTACAATTCATAAGGAATACCCGTAAATTGAATTCCAGTATTATATATACAACGAGCTCTTCTTGTCACTCATTATTATGTTGTAAATTAGAATTATAGGGTGAGGGACAAACAGAAATGACAACAAAATCAAAGGCAATAATCATAATAATAAATTCTTTCATTAGCCACAAGGGCTCACATAATCATAATAATAATAATATTTTTCTAAGGTAGGAAAGGTCCTGAAATTTACATCCACCCCATCAATTGACTGTCATTTATCTTATTGCCCCCCAACTGAAGGATGAAAGGTAAAGTCGACTTCAGCGGAATATGAAGTCAGAACATGAGAACGCACGAATTGTCGCTAAGCTTTTCGTCTTGCATGCTAACGATTCAGCCAGCTCGCCACATTACTACAACAGCAAAAACAGCAAAACAACTATAATGATAATAATAATAATAATAATAATAATAATAATAATAATAATAATAATAATAATAACGATAATAATAAATGCCCTGATGCAGTACGAGACAGTGGCTCTCCTGGCTTCTGATCTTAAATGATTGGAAGTGTTATCATGTACATTGTTTTGTCTTGGTATAAAAGATGGGCTACAGCAAATATTCTGCTCAATACCACAGATTTGCTTGTCACTTGTTTGACCTTAACCGATTGACCATGTCCCTTAGTGGCTGACGATATGTGCGTCTCTGACCACAAGCAGAAGTAGCGGGGAGCATCATAGCCGAGTGTTGAAAGGAATTCTTGGAGGTTTGGATAATTCACCTTTGAAAACATGGGTGTTTCGTTCAACATCCTTAAACAATACTTATTCTGGGACCTTTTGAGCGGGATGGGCTCGTGCATATAGGTACATAGCTAGACATGTTCATATAAATGATAAACTTACGAAAGTTCTACTAAATTTTTGTTCCAGTGATGGATTGGATCTGTAGTCTTCTAATTAGTTTTTGCTTTCTCCTTTCTGGTTTTGAGAAGCCTAATTTTGCAGGATTGGTATTTAGGCAGTATACAGCATATCCCAGGGCTCCTGAACTTGTAATCTGGATAGGTAACTGCAGGTGTGTTAACATCCCCTTGGTAGCTAATTTCGACAAGGGTGCACAGTTTCTTTTGTATGTATGTATGTATGTATGTATGTATGTATGTATGTATGTATGTATGTATGTATCTATGTATCTATGTATGTATGTGTGTGTGTATGTGTATATGTAAATATGTATATAGGTATGTATATGCACCATACTAATCGTATTTGTTAGCTACGTAGAAGGGAGTGTAATTCGGCGGGAGGACATAAACGACATGGAAATGTACATGAAACCCAGTTACAACTACAGCCGGCTATTACCGGTAAAGATTTTAGTTGCCAATTCTGTACAAGACTTGTAGATCTTTAGCTGGGCTAAAGAGTCAAATTCGATCACAGCACCAATAACAGTTAAGCCTCGTGTAATGGCCATACTCGATAACGAGGGGGCAGCCATCATGTATGTATGTATATGCACAAATGGATTTCGCAGAGTTTTCGTCTACTAGTTTCTGTCACAATGCATAAGACACATGCCAAATGTTCTATATACCGGGAATGAACCTAAGTTTATGTGCTTGCGAATTGAGCTCCTTAAACAAACAGGCATATTCGCACTTAATATACAAGCATATAGACAGATTGAAACATACATACACACATGTATACACACATACACACATATACACACACACATATATATTCTCTTAAAAACTTACTCTCTCCGCCTCTCTCTCTCCTCTATTTCTGTCTATCTTGTCGCTAACTTTTCAATAGTTATCTAATTCGTTTAATTTCGTGTTACACTTTGCACCAGGAATTAAAACGTTGTGATTGCCTCATGCACATTCAGAGATACTCAAAATTGCTTGCAGAAACACTGCCCACCCAATATGTGTATCCGTGTGTATGTACGTGTACATACATGCATAGGTAATTATTTAAAATCAACCTTATAGTACAAATAAATACGAATATACGATTTTGTTTATGTTTCCAAGCGTCCGTGCATCTACAAGGCGGATTTATTTTGACCCACACACAGAAACCTCAAACTTGCGCATGGAGGTCAGCTGCAATGTGAACCTTTCCATGCACTTGAGATTCTACTAAAGATGAACGCAACATTTGTTTACCACATTAATAATACGTTTCGCTTTTAATTGGTTGTGGTTTTACGATGAGGTAAGGGCATTTCTATGTTTGGTAATAACACGTTTTATACCCGATCACAATGAAACTAATGTCCAGTTTATTTGAGAAAAACATTTCTAGCTTAAGCGTGGAACGAATGAAATTTTTACGAAGTTGTAAAGTTTTATTAAGTTTTGCCTCACAAGTTCCTCATCGCTTTTGAGGTTATCAATTTAATCTAATATATAACGAACCAATTCCAGATTATTGCATTGACCTTTACTCTTAGTTTTCATCCATGCTTATGAGATTCAATGAAGAGAGAAAGAGTGACAGAGACAGAGAGAGAAGATGAGGAGATAGATGAAACAAGATGCAGAGACATACATCAAGAACGAAAGACAGAGAAGAAGAAAAAGAGCCGAAAAAGAATAAGGAGAAATCTTCTATAATCGTTATTATCATATAAAAACTTCATCGAGGAAAGAAAATGTCGACCAGCTAAGATGCGTTTATCTGTATTTTACTGGAGGGTATGTTATAACACAGGGTGTTGTATTGATAAATATTGCGCCATGATAAAATCGAATTTCCAATAACCATTTCTTCCTATCTAATTCAAAATTCCTGACACCCACACTCACTGTCTCCTTCCCACTCTCTCACTCAGTGTATACATACATGCAAGCACACAAAATCAGGCGAAAACACGCCCAAAGACATACACATATACATTTTGTGTATATATGTGTGTGTATTGATTTATAAATACGTATGATTTGTGTGGATCACTGTGCTCTAAGTGTCAGTATGTTCTAGATTTGTGTCAAAATACACCAGAGATTCAGAAAAGTATGTACCAATCGTAAAATTCTGTATTTGAAAAACTCTCACTAAACCTTGAAAACTTAGAATAGTAGAAGACAGACAGACAGACAGAAAAACAGATGGATAGATAGATAGATAGATAGATAGATAGATAGATAGATAGATAGATAGATAGATAGATAGATAGATAGATAGATAGACGTAAGGCTTCAGTTAGTACAGTTCCAAACACTCTGTATGCACGTGTAGGGCACGGCCTACGAACTCATAAGAGACGAACCGTAGACAGGGACATTCATTGCGAGCTAGCTAGCGAGATGGGCCGCAGAGAAGGACTTGCGGTAATTGGTAAAGGTGACTGGATGATTAACGTACGGCACAGCCCATGAACTGATAGCAGACGAACTGTAGACAGGGATCTTCACTGCGGAGGTCATATTTCCGGTTAGGCGGTAAAGAAGACTGGGGGCTTATTGTAGGGCACTGCCCATGAACTCATAGCGTACACATTGTACACAGGGACTTTCACACGTACATTTGTCCATAATATTCGCATACGGAGATGCATGCTAATATAGCAGTCAAATATATATGTATATATATATATATATATTATATATATATATATATACACACACACGCGCGAGCGTTAGCGTGTATGAACAGTTTTGTACCATGTTTTGTTTTTTTGAGGCTCAAGACTTTTCATACACCCTTCGTGTGCGTATATATGTATACATATACATACATACAAACATTTATGCACACACAATATACCTGTAAATTATTGGGGCTCCGGGATATGTGACACACTGCCTATATACTAATCTTCAGAAATTAGGCTTCTCAAAACCAGAAAGTTGATTCGAAGAATATAGATCCCGGTCATCACTGAAACCAGAAAATCAGTAAAACTTCCCAGTATTTTATCATTTAAGTATATATGATCATCTTTAGATATGCAACTATATGCATGAGGATAAATACATAAAACAAAGCATGCAAATTTGCACATATACATACATACATACATACATACATACATACATACATACATACATACATACATACATATTTGCATACATACAGAGATTTAATGAGAAACAGTCCGGCATTTAAATCCGTACTCGTATGTGTGTACATATGTACATATGTATGCCTTTATGTATGTATGTATGTATGTATGTATGTATATATGTATGTATGTATGTATGCATGCACGTATACGTGACTGTGATTTCGTCTGTGTGTGACTTCTATTTACGTACATTAGATGAATACGAATTAACGTACATAAGTCATATTTTATTTAAAGAACATACATATGCAAAGCGTTCCCTTCATGTGTATCCCATAATCGTCTCTCACATTTTCTCCCTTTCTCCTCCTTTCCCAGTGTCATATTTCTCTCTCAATCTGTCAGTATTTCTTTCGCTATCTCTTTCTATCTATCTCACTCTTTCTCTCTCTCTCTCTCTCTCTATCTATCTATCTATCTATCTATCTCTATCTCTCACACACTACATGAATGAATGTATGTTTGTATATATGTATTTTTGTATATATATATATGTATATATATATATATTTATATATAAACATGCATGTATGTATCTATCTTTGTATATACGTACGTATTTATGTATGCATGTATGTATATACACACACGGACGCACACACACGCACGCACGCATACACACATATATCCATTTACATACATATATATATATGTATGTATCTTCATATATATATATATATATATGCGTGTGTGTGTGTGTGTGTAGCTTCATATATATATATATATATATATATATATATATATATATGTATGTATGTATGTATGTATGTATACGTATCTCTAAAGAAATCGATTTGTGTTCTGTTCGATAGGGCATGATAATATAAAGAAAGATTATATTTTGTGCGGACTAGAGTTACAATTACACACACACACACACACTCACTCACACAGACACACACACTCACTAACACACATACACACCCAAACAGACACTCATACATATAACCTTATAGACACACGTATGGTTACGCTGAAACGCATAAAGGAACAAAACCCACACACACATATTACTACACATGCACATACACACATCCAATGCAAGCTTGCTGATAAATAAACAAAACAAGTGGCAATTCTTAACTTCATACCGTGACCTCGTTCGTTGAACCGAAGACACATTAATTTCCTGTTTTATTCTCTTTCAGCGCTATCGACAGAATATATAAAGTCGTTGGTTGGGTTATTCAATATTTTCCAAGAATATCAACACAAATCTGGCAATGATTGTTTGGAACCTATCTCGATTAGAAACAACATATAGATGAGTGTAGTAATAACATGAAATTGCCATTGTGTCTATTGTGTTTGCAAGGGTGGGGGAACAGTACTGCTATTTTAAGACATATCTACTTTAAGCTCCTTGAAAGTAAATATTTTCTCACTGTTAGGACGGACAAGTTTTCGAAAGACGTTAGGAAGTTTTCAGAGTTCAGTTGATTGCTATATATTATGAAGGAAAATACTTGCTGTTATAATATAACAAAACGTAAAGCAATAAGGAAATTTGTTCGTGATCGTGCTACATGCTAGATATAGAACTGTAAACCCCATCATCTATAACACCCATTATCTTCCAGAACAAAAGGGTACAGCAGAAAACATAATTATGCTTGAATTATATATAAAGACGTTGCGTTCAGGTTTGGAAGGAATATGAACATAGGTGGGAAATTAAAATTCAAGTAAAAAAAAAAATATTCTCCAAAAGCAACAACAACAACAACAACCATAGCAGCAACATCAATAACAACAAAGCCGCAAAATGCGTTCTTGCAACTATTTAAGCGCCAACGGCTAATCAATGTTCTAGAATTAGCAGTTAAATTTCTGTCTCTAATCAAATAATACTGTCTTCATAAATAACAGAGACATTCGCTCATAATCTAGATATACGAAGTTTTGAGAGAACAGAAATATCAAACACCAGACTTGGAAGTTTTATGCCGCTGCATAATAATGGTTTCATACATACATACATACATACATATTTTGTACAACTCTATTGTTCTTTGCATTCTATCGCTCTTTCCTTCTTTCTTTCAGCCCTTTCACACTTCGTTCATTCTACTCTTCGTTCTTTCGTTTCCTCTCTCTCACATTTCCTGGCCTTCTCTCCATGCTCACTTTCCCTCTTTCACTTCACTGTGTCTCTTTCATTTTCTCTCGCCCCTCCTTAATTCTTCTATCCCTCTGCCTCTGCCTCTCTCTCTCTTCTCTCCCCAAGTGACTGGTCTCGGCCAAGCCTGACCTTTCTTTCTTGGTTCGACTACCATCCGTGCAAAATCTATATTCCTCCCTCTGCCTGTCGTATCTTATGTCCCTGCCGTAAGGCTTTACTTTCACACACGCCAGCTTAATTTAATTCGTCCTTAGTCGAAAGACACCTGTTGTTATGAACTGTTATTTATATTTGTGTAACATTTCTGGGTTTTTTTCCGTCTTTGTTTCGTATACATTCACTGATAACTTCCAAGGAATGTAATGCTCTTAGCTTATTGTCCCTGGAGCTGGCCAGATTGGAGCAATCTCGAGTATAACCAGCTGAAATTGCAAAGATAATCTGGAACTCGACTGAGGATAGAAACCTCCAAATGATCCGTTCTAGTTTTCCCTGTATCGTCTGTCTGGATATTTTGTTTTCCTTTTTTTGTTTCACCTAATTGTCTGGATGATTTGCGTTCTTGTCCCATTTTTGTATTATATATATATATATATATATATATATATATATATATTATATTAAATTAGAGACAAAACCACTTTTATGCAAATCAAACAAAGAAAGACATAAATTAATTTATATTATTTAGAAATTTAATTATTAATATCCACTACGATCGTTTTATGTCTTCTTTTCATCACATCTTTGAGTAGTTATGTATTGGATTAAGTCTTTCTTTGTTTGATTTGCATAATAGTGGTTTTGTCTCTAATGTAATATAATATAATATTTTACTATAAAATTGTATTCAATCCTAAATCTGATTTTTCCCTGTAAGTTTGGATTTATTACCTAATATTATTATTATTATTATTATTATTATATATATATATATATATATATATATATATATATATATATATATAATATTATTAGAGACAAAACCACTATTTTGCAAAACAAACAAGGAAAGACTTAATCAATACATAAAATTTTAATAAAAAGTTTTTTGACTTTTTATTAAAATTTTATGTATTGATTAAGTCTTTCCTTGTTTGTTTTGCAAAATAGTGGTTTTGTCTCTAATAATATTATATAATATTTTACTATAAAATTGGATTTAATCCTAAATCTGATTTTTTTCCCTGTAAATTTGGATTTATTCCCTAATATTTATTATTATTATTATATATATATATATATATATATATATATATATATATATATATATATATATATATATATATATATATATCAAGATAGATAGATAGATAGATAGATAGATAGATAGATAGATAGATAGATAGATAGATAAGGAGAATGAAGAATTTGAACATTCAAACGTTATGTTTAATTACAGTTGGTTTATTCATAATAATTGTCCGATGCTTGTTTCGATCGCATTTATTGCATATTGTTACATACTTATATGCAGCGATTTATGCATTATTAGTACGATCTTTCAGGGAGTATATATATGACACTGTTGGAAGAGGAATTTTCCTCCGTTGTTAGTAATAAACAATGACGTTCATCGATGAGCTATTTTCCACAACTGATTGTTTGGGTAAAATTCAGCAGCACCGTCAGCAGTGTTTATTGAAGTTCGCGAATTTCTTTGGTCTGTTGGGAAATGGTTATTTATAGAATATGTGGAGGGGCAATGGCCCAGTGGTTAGGGCAGCCGACTCGCAGTCATAGGATCGCGGTTTCGATTCCCAGACCGGGCGTTGTGAGTGTTTATTGAGCGAAAACACCTAAAGCTCCACGATGCTCCGGCAGGGGATGGTGGTGATCCCTGCTGTACTCTTTCACCACAACGTTCTCTCACTCTTACTTCCTGTTTCTGTTGTACCTGTTTTTCAAGGGGCCGGCCTTGTCACTCTCTGTGTCACGCTGAATATCCCCGAGAACTACGTTAAGGGTGCACGTGTCTGTGGAGTGCTCAACCACTTACACGTTAATTTCACGAGCAGGCTGTTCCGTTGATTCGGATCAACCGGAATTCTCGTCGTCGTAACCGACGGAGTGCTTCCATCCATCCATTTATAGAATGCTTTTATTTTGAATGATTCTACATTCTTTATAGTCACATGGTCGTTTCATGTATTTCAGAGTTGGTTATACTATTTGATTTTTTGTGTGAAAGCTATTAATAGTAATTTTGGATAATTACTAGGCAGTAGGCATAGGCACAACGTGACTAATAAAAAGTAGTCAGTATAATAAAGACGCATATAAAGAATATAAGGACAGAATTCAATTTACAAGATTATATATAATACGATCTATAAACATTAAAATAAGTTAGAAAAATTTTTAATTACATTTGACTTGTAAAAGAAGAGAGAATGTAAACCAGAATTGTTGCTATGCGTTATTAACAGTTGCTAGTTGATGAGTTTTCTATGTTATAGATATAATGGTATTTCTATATTATACTTATTTTATTTATTGTTTTATAAATATTATATAAATACGACCCAGCTAGGAAAAGAAGGAGAGGAGGAGGAGAGGAGGAGGAGGAACATATGTACAACATTTCAGCTGCAGATTTCAAGAAATCATAAAGGAATTGACGAACCAGCAATGATGGAATCTGATATACCGTGATGAAGTTCATATTCTTTGATCGGAGGTGATGTGATGCTATGAAAAACTGCTAATAAGAGTTGAGAAACGGAGTTTTTGAAGGAGTTAAGTGAGAGGACAAATGGCAAGGTTGGATCGTCTGCCCTACGAAATCACTCAAAGCAGTAATGTTCTGTATTGCTGAGCTCTGTACATATGACGTATGGCTGTTGTTGCGTTTGGAAGAGGTTCAGCTACTGGTT
This sequence comes from Octopus sinensis, assembly GCF_006345805.1. NCBI lineage: Eukaryota > Metazoa > Mollusca > Cephalopoda > Octopoda > Octopodidae > Octopus > Octopus sinensis. The sequence continues at coordinate 34,969,884 of NC_043001.1, read as the reverse complement.
ACATGCAAGTGTCTCTCCCTATCTCTTTTCTTAAACATATAGACACTAGAAATTCATAGAAATACACAAGTCGAAACCTTTTAGGATATATAAAATATATACATTTTGTTTTTCGTATTTCATCTCTTTGATATATTTTAAATATTGACCTGTCTAACTCGCTTGTCCCTACATTTAATTCTCTACACGCTAAGGGTATGCTATACAGCAAGTATCTGATTCTTATCTATGAACTATATACACACGCACACATTCATACAAACATAAACATAAACATGACGGGCTTCTTTCAGTTTCCCTCAACCAAATCCACTCACAAGACTTTGGTCGACTGGAGGCTATAATAGAAGAAACTTGCCCAAGATCCCATGCAGTGGGACTCAATGCAGAACTATGAGGTTGGGAGGCATGCTTCTTAACACACAGCCATTCCAATATATATATATAGATCATACATACATATATATACAGACACACAGAAGCGTACACGCTCACACATGCATATACAAACACACAAACTTCTGTGAGTGTCTGTGTGTGTTGGGGCGTATATATACATATGTCACACGTAATCACGTGACCGACCAGGCTATCAGATGTTGCTACATATCGCTGGTCACAATGCGCTTCGCATTGCTTTAGCCTTCAAATGACGCGACCCCGCTGGCTAAGCGAACAGGCCAACAGAAGAAAGAGTGAGAGAAAGTTGTGGTGAAAGAGTACAGCAGGGATCGCCACCACCCCCTGCCGGAGCCTCGTGGAGCTATAGGCGTTTTCGCTCAATAAACACTCAGAACGCCCGATCCGGGAATCGAAACCGCGATCCTACGACCGTGAGTCCGCTGTCCTAACCACTGGGCCATTGTGTCTCCATATACATATGTAGGGCGTGCAAATAGATTTTTGAGTCAACTAAAATTGCACACAAAGGTAAAACAGCAGTGTTAATGGAAGTTAACCTCAAACCAAGAAACTTAGAGAATTCCTAGAAATGTACAAAAGTACACACACACACATATATATACATATATACATACATACACACATACATACATATATACATAAAATTACCTTATGTACGTGTGTGAGTGTGTGCGCGCCTGTGGGTATGCGTGCGTGTTTGTTCATATATTTATCTAGGCTTATGGCTAATAGTATATACATAGCTTTAAAGATTCTTACAGAAAGACATATATCACTAAATCCAGGCAGGCGAATGCAGAGATATCCAGAAAGATAGACAAATATATATACCTATATATGTATGTATGTATGTATGTATGTATGTATGTATGTATGTATGTATGTATGTATGTATGTATGTATGTATGTATGTATGTTGTGTATGTATGTATATCTATGCCCATTTTTATGTGTGCATTAAATATAAATGTATACACACACACGTTTATACATACAGACATATATGCACACATATGTTTACCTATATACACAGAAACATACACATGTATGTATGTATATACGTTTTTGCGTGTTTGCCTTTGTGTCTGTCTCTTTTGATATAATTTAGTATCATTTCGTTTAATCAGTGAACACGAATTAGTAAAGGACCACCCATACAGCAAGTCTGTAGTTTCAAAGGAAAGGAAACGAACAGGAACAACTCTGCATCAACATCATCATCCTCACGACGACGACGACCACCACCACCACCACCGCCATCATCATCATCATCATCATCGTCATCATCATTACCCTCATTCTCAACTCTATCAGCCATACTTTTGTATCCATCATATTCATCGATTTCATTGTCGTTGTTATTATCACTGATATTCCCGCCGTCACATTTTACCACAACTCCCTATTAGAAAGTTTCCACATCATCAGCAGCAGCAGCAACCGCAGCATCATTAGAAACCGTTATGTTATTTTTTATCATCTCCATCATCATCGTCTTCATCATCACCATACCCAACCTCATCATCATCTTCATCAACCTCATCACCTTCTGTCTCATCACCACAATCATCATCGTCATCATCATCATCATCATATTATCCTCATCTTTATAATCCTCTTTATCATCATCATCATCATCAGCATCATCATCATCATCGTCATCATCATCACCACCATCATCATCATCATCACACCATCCTGGCTGCCATTGTCCACTTCCTTGTCATCTTCATCAGTTTTATCACTACTCATACCCCACTTCCAACTATGTCCCACATTACTATCCCCCACTATCGTCATCATCTGTATCATCAACATTACGTTCATCACCGTTATTGTGCGTGCATATATATATATATATATATATATATATATATATTATATATATATATATTATATGTAGAAAAATACAAACTGGGATAAGAACGTAAAACATTTAGAAGACGATACAAAACACGATCATCCTCGCACATGTATATATATATATATATATATATATATATATATATATATATATGTCATCATGAACCTAATCAACATAAATGAAGACATCATTAACATTTTTGCATCTACCAAAGATGACAACACCAAAAATTAGTACCATCATCATTGTCGTCGTCGCCGCCACCGTCGTCATCGACGTCTTCATGATCATCATCTTGATGATCATGAATATATCATTATTGTTGCTACTACCAACCATCAAACAGCCTCACTATAATTACCATCAATGTCACCATCTTCATAATCATCTGTGTATCTATATATCTGTTTAACAATTGATCTATCAATGTATATGTGTGCGTGTGTGTGCGTGTTTGTATGAATGTTTGTATATTATATATATATATATTTATCTATTTAGCAATCTATCTATTTATCTCTCTCTCTCTCTACATATATACATATATATATATATATCCAAATATACACATATATGTATCCATATGTGCATAAATATGTATGTGTGTGTTTGTATGTGTGTATGTGTGTGTGTCAACGAAGACGAAGACGGGTGTGTAAACAACAAACAAAGGTATTAGTTTAACGCTCGGGAAGTGAGAAAGTCTTTTATACACACACACACACACACACACACACACACACACAAAACACACACACACACACACGCGCTCACACACACATATACCTATATATGCATATATACATATATATGCATATATATATATATATAAGCTTAGATATGTTCCGACCAAAGATTCGTCCAGGCCAAGTCTTACATATAGCACCACCTGATAGGATTAGCTAAATCCATTTTAAGTCAAGTTTTGGGGTATTATGGTCCACTCGAGTAGGGTGTTCTTGTTGAGTGAGTTGTATCCAGGTATAAGTGGATTACCTGGTATTACTTGAAGAAATTTGTTCAGATTCCGTCTAGAGGCAATGGGATCCTTTTCCTCTTTGATCTGTTCCGAGACAATGTAAAATGTGTTGTGATCCTGAATTGGGTCGGGCACGTATGGCCCGTGTTCCTAACCTTGGATGAATTTTGAAGCTAATGTTGAGTTCGTTTCAGCAATGCTGGTGGTATATTCTCAACAACGTGCAAATAATGTATCGTTCATAGCGGCGCTGGAGTTTCAATGCTTTAATGCTGTCCCAGTAATCGAGAACAATCATGCCCTTAATTATTTTAGTGAGTGCCCTCTGGGGTGATTCAATTTTCGAGATCATTTGTTTTGTATAGGGAGAACCAGGGGACAGCAGTATTCAAAGTGTGGCCGTACGAAGGAGGTGAAATGTGGAAAGATGATAAATTGTTCTCTGGTCCGGAAGCTTCTTAGGATCCAGGAGTTCATCCTACGAGCTTTATCGACCTTTTTGTTGATGTGGGCTCTCCGAGTGAGGTTGTTATCAACAATTACTCCTGGATCTCTGATATTATAAGATGATGTAAAATGTTCCGCTCAAGAGGAAGGGTTCCCCAGAGAGTATGGCTATTTTAGGATTATATATATATATATATATATATACGCTCCTGCGCCTGTGTGTGTATATGTGGGTCTACGTGTGTGTGCGTGTGTGTGTGTGCGTGTGTGTGCGCGCGTGTGTGTGTGTGTGTGTGTGATCATCACATTCACATGAACAAGAATTAAAGACAGAACAAGCCGCGAAATTTCCAATGTGATGTATTTGTCTAAAAGTTTTTTATATGCCATCTTCCGGGCTTGTTATTTCCAGACAATTGTTGTTGCTTTTGTTATTGTAGTTGTTGTTGCTGTCTCTGTTTGCGATACAGACGCTGTTTATTTGTTATATTAAATAGGAAACATATTTGCTTTGCTTTCCTTAATGTTCCATCTTTTCTTTTTGTCTGCTTTATTTTGACTTTGTTGTTCACTTGTACACAACCACACACATACACACACACAGTCATATATATATATATATATATATATATATATATAAATACATAATTGTTCGTTTATTTATGGTGGCTAGACTTATTCCGTTCTTGAAAAATCTAACGGAAATAGGAGCTACCACACCTCAGGCTGCTGCTCTTTGTGCTGCTATACCTTCTGATGCTGCTGCTACTACTACTACTACTACTACTACTACTACTACTACTACTATTAGTACGACGACGACGACGACGACTACTACAAATAATAATAATAATAATAATAATATAATGATAATGATAATAATAATAATAATAATAATAATAATAATAATAATAATAATGATAATAATAATAATAATAATAATAATAATAATAATAATAATAATAATAATAATAATAATAATAATAATAATAATGATGATGATGGTGATGATGATAATAATAATAATGGTTTCAAATAGTTGTTACTTGCTGAGTTTTCTGTATTATACATATTTTACCGATTATTATATGAATGTTATATAAATATGATCCAACAATGACAAGCAGAAGAAGAAGAAGAAGAAGAAGAAGAAGAAGAAGAAGAAGAAGAAGAAGAAGAAGAAGAAGAAGAAGAAGAAGAAGAAGAAGAAGAAGTCCAGAGAGGTGTCTGTACAGCTCCAAAGGCACCTTAAAATAATGGACGGTAACATTCAGATTTCCCCACAGTGGCTCCTAAGTGAAAACGCAATGAATTATGAAGTGCCTTCCTCCACCTTACTCTTTCCACACACATACGCACAAACGTACATATACACTGAAATGTGTATGTATGTATATACATATATATATATAGACAGCTAGATAGATAGATAGATAGATTGCTAGATACGTACATACACAGACACACACACACACACATACACACACACACACATATATATATATATACACATCATATACTGTTGTGTCTGGGGAGAGTCATTTATTTGGTGCCTTAGAATGTAACACAATCACCGGTAAAATTTCCACT
>NC_043001.1:34949581-34962081 GCF_006345805.1 Octopus sinensis | reverse complement strand
CCAAATTATATTACAAAAGGGAACTTCTAATAGTAATCTCTGAAGTTTACAAAGCAACTACTAAATATCTTTAAAAATACGTATATGAAACAGATAACGCTGCATTAAACTTTGAAAAAAAAGAAGTGAAATATATCTAAAACTGTTACATTCTATGTGCAAAAAATATGAAAATATAGACAACTCAAAATCTCTGTATTGAATCAATTTTCATTCACTTGCTTTATGTAATGACACAATGCTATGTAAACACAACGGAGAAACGGTTCCGATAAATCATAATGGTAAAACCTATCTGAGATCATTACTGATAGAATTCAAATCAAATATGAAACTGAAATAAGAGAGAAATTATCGGTTTTAGAACGAGATTTGTTATTGTTAGTTTTAAAAAAAATATTCTTAAAATCAAACACAGAGTGCAATTAAGAATTAACCATTGTGTTTCAATGACTCTCAAAAAGCATCTGACAAAATTATGAAATCAAATTATGGAAATTGATAACAGAAAAGAAATTCCTTCAACATGTAATAGAAATTTTAAAATCATTTTGTTCTCAAAAGTGTGCAACTGATGAAACTGAGGTGAACTTTACAGTGTGGTTTGAATTAGAGCAGGTGCATGACAAATATCCCTCCTTTGCTTTTCGCTATTCGGTATCTCTGTAACAATAAAAATGACGGTACCTCTAGAGTCTCTTAAATGTGTAGTTAAAATCGGTTGAATACTCGTTGTTAATCTCAGATACACCGATGATTCTCTCCTTATTGTTGGTAGCTTAGAAGAAGTGACGATTATAAAGTAGAAAGTGAAAGAAAATTTAAGAAATAAGATTTATTACATTTGATAAAAGTGAATCAATGCTTAGCTGAGGAACCTACGGCGAAGCTAATCCAACAAAGCACAAGAGCCAAACAACCCAAGATATGATGGGTTTTTGCTATCTTCGAGATATTAGAAATCGATGTGATGACAAAAAGAAATTAAATGTATCGCAAGTGCACAGTCTGCATTTATCGTTTTAAATCGCAGTTGAAAATGTAAATCAATAAGTCCAAAGGCCAAGTAGAAAATGCTGCACAGTTTGATATTTTCAATAATATAGAAATATCAAAGTGTGCAGTAATTTCAGTTGAATGATGGGCTCTTAAAAACGTTCATAGAAAAAAAAAAGCTTCTAAGCTTGGTGTTAAGCAAAATTGTTAAAAATTAAGTGAAGAATTAAGTGATAAACTACAACTCACTGCACATGCATGTATGTGTGTGTGTGTGTGTGTGTGTGTGTGTGTGTGTGTGTGTGCGTGTGCGTGTGTATAATAAATAATTTGGACAAATAAGTATAGGTTGACTAGTGTGTGAGTGCGTATGTGTGTATATATATCTTATTCCTCGGCATAAAAGTCGAGTAATATATAGTGTAAACATGCTATGTAAACATTCAAACAACGTCAATATCTTTCCATATGCTACTGCATATCACATGGAATTTTTGGTGCTATAAAGCCTCTTATATTTTGCTGAAAAATTTGACTTGCAAGCTGGAAAACACGGTACACACATACATACAAGGAAGATATCACACGCGTGATCCGCAGCAGCTCAAAATGTACTCTCAATGTACAACTTCCCAGTGCGATACGATGTTGTTACTAAAATAATATTATAATAATAATAATAATGAAATTATTGTATACAGCGCTCAGGTGCACCACAACCTGTCAAAAGTACGTATAAAGCATAAGCAGTAATGTACAAATGTCTGGAATGTGAACAGTGTATGAGTCAGATACATGCTTGCGTGTGTGTGGAGGGGAGAAAATCAGGTGTAGTGTTGGCGAATCTCGGGAAGCATGGAAGTTTTGACGGATGCAGTGCTCCGAAAGACTGTCCTTTTATAAATATAGAGATTCTCACCTCTTATAAAATGCATGATAAAGCATCAACACGAAGAATATTGGTGGAACATTTCCATCATACCTCCTACCAAGTGTCAACATAACGGGCTGTATATTGTCATAGAGGTCGGCAGCTCTTAACATGTGAACATCTCTTCGAAAAACAAGGAAAAGAGGACAACTACGGGCAACATCTCCCGAAATCTTCAGCTTCTGTACCAAGATTATAAATTTCCATTTATATCAATACTAATTCGTAGATCTGGTTTTGTGAGTAAATGCCTGACTCTCCAAAAGAAATGATATCAACCAGCTAACACGCACATTACAAACACAATCTCTAAATGGAACAGTAAAAATATGCATTTCTCCAGTTCAAAATATGATATTGATTTTCTTATCTAGATTCCAATGATAGGGCTTTAGTATCTTTAGTAGAAACAAGGTCCTTCCTTTCAGGATTATTTCAAATAACTAAAAATAGAAGAAAACATAGCTAGTAGCAAATCATTCCACTTGAAAATTTATTGCCACTTCAAGATTCCTGATATATTACATAGCCAATCCACAAACTAATTCTACATATACTATGCCATAATTTATACCAGAAGCATGAAATGAAAACACAAGAAGCTGTCAAAATTTATAGAAACGATTTGCAAATGATCTCTCCTCGCTTTAAGAATTTAACACAGCTTCAATTAACTCGACATGATAGTGAAGAATTAAAAAGTAAAACATTCCGTATAAACCTAAATATAACAAAAATTAAACACTAACTCATGAATTGCTACCATTCATATACTGGCATTTGTACACTCGCACAAACACATCTTCACTATCATAAACTGAGTGATTCTCTACCATATATGGTTATCTATACGCCACCTAGATCTAAATTATTTCTAAAATATGTATAGTCATATCGTAAGCGCTACATATCTCTAAGCATAACTGCTAATTATCTCCATTTTCCTTGGCCATTCATTCAATTCTATCGCTAGAGATATTTCCGTATATTTCTTCTTTTCTGCCAATTACTTAATACATATATCAGCTTCAAAGTCTAACATGCTTTTCGTTCGTGAAGATAAACAACCCTTTTCAAATTTCTGTAAATATTACTGGAACACTGTTTATTGAAAAATATATATTCATTCATTTTGTCTTCATATTTATATATTATAATTACATTTGTCATATTCTCAATACACTTCGTTTCAAATAAATATTTCTTTATTTCTTTACATGTCAATAGTAGGAAAACCTTTCTGTTCAGTCAAAATATTAGCTAAACCCCGTATTTATTTGCCGTTACATTTGTTTAATTCTTAAAGAACTACTCACAGATGTATGATTGCATCCTGTGTTGGATGTTTACGTGTTGAAAGACAGAACAATCTTCCTGAAAATATTCATGGTCTAAAAATAAGTAGGATATTGTGTATCACGAAACCTTCGCGAGTTGTTTTTTTATTATTATTATTATTATTATTACTATTATTATTATTATTATTATTATTATTATTATTATTATTATTCAGTAGTTTTATTTTTATAGCGTGCTTTCACTTCACTACCGAGCGCAGCTCTGTGTGCCTTGGGTATGTGCTGTGATTTGTTGTGATGCTCTGATGGTTATTGTATGGAAAGTGTTCTGCGTAGGATGTGTGCAGTGCCTAGTAGTGCAATTTTCTGTATGTTATATGTGTTTGTAAGTCCTGGTATTTTTGTTATGTATTTGTCTGAATATTTTTTTATCATGCCTAATGCACCTACTATGATAGGATATGTTTCTGTTTTCAGATTCCACATTCTAGTTACCTCTATTTCCAGGTCTTTGTATTTTGAGAGTTTCTCCATTTCTTTTAGAGACACGTTGTCATCTGCCGGTATTGATACATCAATTAGAAAGCATTTTTTTTCTTCATGATCTCTGACAACTATATCTGGTCTGTTGGCCTTAATTTCTCTATCTGTGTGTATCGGCATATCCCAGAGTATCGTTGCTTTCTCGTTTTCTGTGACCTTTTCTGGTGTGTGCCTATACCATCTTTTTTCTGTTGTTATTCCATAATGTTGGCATAGCTTCCAATGTATGTAGCTTCCAACTCTGTCATGTCTGTGAATATATTCCTTCTTAGCCAAGACTGGGCAGCTATTATTATTATTATTATTATTATTATTATTATTATTATTATTATTATTATTATTATTATTATATTAGTAGTAGTAGTAGTAGTAGTAGTAGTAGTAGTAGTAGTAGTAGTAGTAGTAGTAGTATTTGTTCCCACGTATTACTGTTTCGAGGAATATAAACTTTGTGTTTTAAATAATATACTTATGCAGAATTACTAAGATTATCTACAAACAAAATTGTTTCTTTCCCGAGCACTCCCGCATCTTATTGCTGCCTTAGTATAAAATCACAAATACTTCGTCAACGACAATAATCCACGAAACTTTATATAAAGTTCCTGTTTCTCATTGTACGTGCACACAGCACACTAGCTGACTAGGCAGCAACTACGACAAAGATCATGGGATCAATGGATCTACAGAAAACGTAGCAGGAGTAGAAAGAAGAGTATTTTATAACAGTTTGTGTATGTAAGATACTCTTTAGATCTTATGTTTGTACACAACTCAATTTTAATTACTATTCATATATTAAAAGAATGGTTGAAAGAAAAAGCATTGTATACTGCTACATGTTAAGTCAATAAACTCAACGTTCCTGTCTGGATAATACTTACGTATTTGCAAAGATAGTTACGATATGGCTAAAAATGCTTTTCTTTTATTTTACTTACGTTGACCTGAAAGTGTCGATTGTTGACCAAATCTTGGCGGCCAGTTTTAGTTTTAAGTAATAAAGTATTCAGATTAAAGAAGCAAATATACGTATAAGTTAAATGAACGTAAACTCATTATTCACAAATTACATATTTTAAACATAGTGTTGTAGCATTGTACAAAATATATATATATATATGTAAGAGAGAGAGAGAGAGAGTGAGAGCCTAACGGCAATTCAAATCGAACTTGTATCTGCTTTGTCGATCTGAAATGAATGATTTACTTACATAGGAAATAAAGCATACGGCATGACAGCTGAATATTCGTTTTAACAGAGAGAAGTAAATTAAATGAATGTAAAATCATTAAATGTAAGATTAACAACAATACCAGAGACATTAGAAGATAAGGAGAATAGTATTAACATAATAGAGAGTATATAAGGCAGAATTATTTGCTCTGAAGTGTCAACTACAATATAAGTTTGATTATCACTAAGCTTTCGTATATTAAATTGTAAATTCTTTACATATTTGCAATCGGTCGGCGAATAAAATTCAACACACACAAAGCACAAACACATACACACACAAACAATATACATAAAATATACATGCATACATGTATACGCACACGAACAGTCACGTATGTGTGTGCGTATGTGTACACGTATTTATCTTAATTCACCGCGAAAATTTCATAAAATTAATCAGTAAAATGTCATAAATTTAAACGTATCGAATTGTTATCAATCAAATATATTCCCAAGCAATATTGAAAAGTATGGTTCCATTTAAGCATTTGCACGCGTGAATAAAAGTTTCTGGACATATTTATGTGTATGTGTATATGTATATACATATGTGGAGGCAGTTTCGATTCCCAGACCGGGCGTTGTGAGTGTTTATTGAGCAAAAACACTTAAAGATCCACGAAATCTGGCAGGGGGTTGTGGCGAACCCTGCTGTATTCTTTCACCACGAATTTCTCTCACTCTTTCTTCCTGTTTCTGTTGTATCTGTATTTCAAAGTGGTCAGCTTTGTCACGCTGCACCTCTCCGAGAACTACGTATCTGTGGAATGCTCAGCACGTCAATTTCAAGAGCAGGCTGTTCTGTTGATTGGATTAACTGGAACCCTAGTCGTCGTAACCGACGGAGAACCGTAATATATATATAATATATATATATATATATATATATATATATATATATATATATATATATATATATATATATATATATATATATATATATATATTCGTCTATGTATACATGTACATATTCATCTATATATGTATTTATATATGTACACACATACCTATATGTATATTTATGTTTGCAAGTATTAATCTTTGTATACAAACATACATACACATGGGTGTGTGTATGTGCTTATATGTGAGCACGCGCATGTATGTACGTATGCATGTGTATGTATGAAATATAGATAAGCTAACAACTATAGGTACGTGGACAGGTGAGTGTCACAATAACTAAGTCTTTTGATAAGGTTGAGCATATATGCATTTGCACAAATGTAAGTTCTATGTGTGTTTGTAAAGTTCACACAGACAACATAGTCGATCGTATAAATTTCTGACATATAACAGACACTTAAAGTAGATGAATTCTTAATGTTTCCAGTAAATGGGGTATCAAAAGCAAGAAGGTTAGCATTGAAAAATTATCAAATATAAGGCTTAAAAGTACACGTGTATCTAGAACGCATCAACATGCTAGTTCTGTTAATCTTCTGGCTGGTTGGACCATATTTCTAGTAATAAGTTTATTTGCTTTCCGTTTTCTTTTCCTCTTTTGTTCTTTTAATGCTATAAGAATTGTCTTGGTGTGTTACGAAATTTAGTAAAAACAAGTGCTGCTATTTTTTTCCAAAAGTGAATTAATAATTCAGACATTGTGTCTGAGATTATTGAAAGCTTATGATATTTTAATCTGAAAAGAGTAGTTATATTTTTAAAGCAAAACTTGTTACCCTTTTTTAATAATATCATATTTATATAATATCATATTTTTAAATCAAATTTGAATTTTAGATGATACTAAATCGTAGAATTTCTTATATAGAGACAATGCTTGCAATTTTCAGGTAAGTTGCGGTTGAGGAAACCCGTCCCAGTACTTCAATGCTCCTTATTTTATCGATCTTGAAAGATCGAAAACAAAAGCTTGTTTTTGTTGAGGTTTTAAATCAGAGCAGAGACAACAGTCAAGAACATTGATTGACACAAATCTCATCTCAAACCTGCATAGTAATTTCCTTACTACATCACTGAAATGTAGATAAAATGTACTTTAAGCTATAACCATGAAGTCTATTACTCTATTCAATCATAATAAATATTAGAAACAGGATCCCTCAGGAGTCAATAAGGCATAATGCAAGATATTGGGAAATATCTAAATATATATGCACTTTTTTTTTAATATCAATAATCAATTTCCCGAGACAGTGCAAATTTCAGAATTAAGTTAATCGTTTGATTTTCTGGTGAGGGTGATTTGGTATATCAGCCGAGCTTCAGCGCTAGTTCCTTTGATAAACTGTATAGATTTAAGATTAAACGAACAAAATACTTAAAGTCTGAGAACTAAGGTTTCCTAAAATAGTTTCAGTATTCATTTTCGAAAAGGGAGAGAGAGGAGTGAGAGAGAAGCTCCTGCTGAGAAACTGGCATACACACTGTCACACAAACACACACACACACGAACCCACGCACATGCATACACACACTCACTAACTCGCACAGAGAGAAGAATACACACACAGACACACATATATTGGGTCATCATATAAATAATGCGGATTTTGTTATACATTATTAATTTTCCAAAATTAAGATAAACAAAGATCTTTTTTAATATACTGTACTTCATTTTCTACAGTGCCCTTCCATCTATCTGGTAGACTTACAACGTTCCTCTTCCAAAATTCACTTGTCCGTGACAATAAACACTCCTCCTGTATTGTTCTGACCTCGTATATAGAATTCCTATTTTTGCCGTCCAAATGATTTTGAAGACTGCGGAATAAACGATAATCAGATGGAGCAATGTCCGGTGTATATGGTGGGTGGGGATTCGTTTCCCATCCAAACTCCAGCCTTTGGAATGTCACCCTCGTTGTATGTGGCCGAGCTTTATTCTGATGGAAATTTGTGAGGAACCCATTAACTCAATTTTCTGACTTTTCCGATAGCGCGCAGGTGTCGACGAATGGTTGAATGACCAAATTCAAACTTCTTTGCAAGTTTCTCAATTGTTACGATGGGACTTTGTTCCACTGATGTTTGCAGGACGTCGTCGCTGAGCTCTACAGATCTTCCAGGAAGCGGCTCGTCTTCTAGGCTCTAGTTTCCGGCTCGGAATTTCTAGAACCACCGTTGACACTGGCTTACGCTTATTGTTCGATCCCCATATACTGCATTAATATTCTCCGCACTTTCCGTTGCGTTGTTGCCTTTATTGATCTCATAAAGCAAAATATGCATATGTCACTTGCATTATATATTTGAAAAACTGTTAAAATCGAACTGCACTCTTCAAAACTTGCACTAAGAATAAGTACAAGGTAAAATTACTACTTGCTGTTATAGAAAGTTGATGCAGATAGTTTATCCCGTTCCCCTCCAACTTTTAGTTCATGCAATTAAAAAAAACGCATTATTTATGGGATGACCGAACATATATATTATATACTATGTTTTTCTTGAAAAAGACAAAGATTACAGAAAGAAAATTATTAACTCAGTATATTCTTTGATATTAGACTCTAGAGCATTTTCTACAGAATAAACAGGGCATTGAAACACGTGGAATTGGTTTCAGGGAATCTGTAGAAGTTAATAATTATGTCTGCAAAATACTTGTAAAAATATATATCTTGTAATTTTAAAACATCGGATTGAACCCTCTATAGAGTCATAGCACGTTATAAATATTCCACTGGATCTGTATATGTAAACAGTGTGTTTAGCTTTTGTGTTTAACTATGGCACTCCCGAATATTCACCGCATCTAGCTACTTCCGCAGAAATATCATCCGATTTTATTCCGCCTATAAAATTATCATCCCAGCTTGCAAGGAATGTAATTTGTATAAATAAGATACTATAAATATATTCCATTGTGTTAAGAATCTTTATTGTGAAAAGATTAAAGAAAACAAATGAATATATACCGCGTTCCAAAAATTTACTAAAGCTTTACTAATTATACGGATAATACTTCAAAATTCACTCTGCTAAACAGAAAGGTTATTGGTTAAAAAAAATGCATATTTTATCCGAAGTAAACTGAAACAACAATTACTCAACATTCCAAAATACAGTAAGTGGTGAATATTTAAAGAATACTAACAGGAACCAATAAAAATCCCTAGACTGAAAAAAACTATCATGCCACATGAAATCTTGTAGGTAAGATTTTAAAAGGTTTCATTGTCAGTCACTAATTATTTAAAGTTAATTCATGTGCATTTTCTAATGTGATTCCTTTGTTAATGAGTGCATAACTGTATCACTTTCAGAGAATTGAAACGCAGTTTTGTGCAATTTATCCAGCAACATAAATATTGAGGTATACTTCTAGTTAATCACCATGAATGAGTAATCATTGTTAAAGCTCTTTGAGTATTATAGGAATTATCTGTTTTAATGATTTATTTGTAACCAATTGAAGTAGTCTACTGATATCGAGACTACCGATTGGTGCACGTCCACAAAGATGTTTCGGCTTATAAGAATTGCAAGTTTCATAAATTTCTTCAGTGATTCCTAAGTCTGCCAAATTTTCATTGATTTGCTTCAATGCACACAACATAGATTTTCCCCAAAATGTTGAGACAATCAATACTCGTTTTCTGAGAAAGAGCTAGCGACCTGCTGCCGCTGTTTCTCAAACATGTTTGTTTCAATGATATGCAGCATGAACCCAATTCTAAAGAGAATTATTGTTTTAGGCGTAAGGAAAGCAGTCTTTTGCGACGGTTTTCTTAGAAAGCTAAATTTGAATATTAAATATACTGTCCTCTTCATTCAATTATATTTATTTCACACTTTAACTGTATTTTGCTCAAGTCAGCATCCTAACATTGGAAGACCTATCTCACAACAGCGATAGCGTAAAAATTTGGAAGTTACTGCGGTACATGGTCGACTAAAGACTATAAATATGAAAGAAATTTTGGAAGACCATTTATTCTTGTTTAGTAAAACATATCAGGGTTCTAACCTCATTTTTGCCTCCCCTAAAACTTATCGTCGCTAGTATTACCCCCTCATTCAAATATTCCACCTGAAGAAATGTTACGATTTTTCAGGAAATCCTGATGTAGTCTGTTTATCCAGCAATTACATTAACGACGTGGAGGCGCAATGGCCCAGTGGTTAGGGCAGCGGACTCGCAGTCATAGGATCGCGGTTTCGTTTCCCAGACCGGGCGTTGTGAGTGTTTATTGAGCGAAAACACCTAAAGCTCCACGAGGCTCCGGCAGGGGATGGTGGTGATCCCTGCTGTACTCTTTCACCACAACTTTCTCTCACTTTTACTTCCTGTTTCTGTTGTACCTGTATTTCAAGTGTCACGCTGAATATCCCCGAGAACTACGTTAAGGGTGTACGTGTCTGTGGAGTGCTCAGCCACTAACACGTTAATTTCACGAGCAGGCTGTTCCGTTGATTCGGATCAACCGGAACCCTCATCGTCGTAACCGACGGAGTGCTTCCATCCACATTAACAACACATATCTTAAGAATGAAGCTTTTAAAGAAATTACCAGTCGAGTCGACAAGATATAGGTTAGACAAATGGCACTTTAAGCAAATTAAACACTCGAGGGTCATCATAAAAACCTAGTATAAACAACTATAACATTACTTTTCGACGTCCAAGTATCTTTCCTATCGCACTTCTTACAAATAACTTTTGAAATTAAATACACGTAATAGTTAATGAAATGTTACTTCTTACGAGGAATTTAAGAACTTTTCAAATAAATTTATTACTAATCTTATTAAATCGGAAATTTGTCCACTTTATTTTAGCTAATTTAGAAGTTGAGCTATTATTAACAAGAACAACGCAGCTCAACAATGGGTCCATTTGAAAAGAATTTAATTAAACACAAGAACACCTAACATACGTAACATTAATATGTTACTCCATACTCATTATTTAACACTTCCTTCTTGTACCATTCAATTTGCTCTTTCTTTATGTCTTTCGATCTCTATATTAATCAGTTAACATGTGCATGCGTTTCAAACCGGGTGTTCGATATTCTATACAACCTTTCTCTGAATCATTTCCTAATTATCTGTCTCCCAGGCACTTTAGCTTTCTTTCTTACGCTCTCTTTCTCTGTGATATTCTATTTTTCTATATCTTTCTATTAACACAAAACTTTAAATTCAGATGTGGACATATTCATTAGACTATGCATAATCTACATATTAGTATGGACGTATGCGCTTCTCTGTATGCCACACGTGACAGTGTAGCTTGTCAATCTGCTTGTCTGTTTGTCTGTGTCGAATGGAAAAGAACAACTCATTCATAGTGTTCGACAACTGCGTTTTGCTTGTCAAATTGAAGACATAATTGAGGGCACTGCGATGCCCTTAAGAAGCAATAGTTTCTCATATGTACATCTTGCATTTCCTCCACATTCTCTTTTACTTATGTACATCTGACGTCGTGGATTTTGTTGTAGTTGTTCAGCG
Source organism: Octopus sinensis (assembly GCF_006345805.1). Classification (NCBI taxonomy): domain Eukaryota; kingdom Metazoa; phylum Mollusca; class Cephalopoda; order Octopoda; family Octopodidae; genus Octopus; species Octopus sinensis. Next base: position 34,950,644 of record NC_043001.1, on the reverse strand, counting down.
CCAGGCCTGACCTGATAGGGTAGATCTCTGTTCAATAAAATCTAAGAACTACATTGCCCAATGGACCTTTCCTTATCTAAGATACTGTGGTATCATTTGAAAGAGAATTTGAGGTCGGACAACCACGCAAAAGCTCCCTCATACAAGGCGAATGCACATCATGGCTCTGACAGTTACTGTTTTGCACAGTCTTATCATTCTAGTATCCTCTCAGTACAGATTTGATGATGTAGTATGTTTGGTACTTCTTGTAATTTCTCTAGACATGAGCTCTTAGTTGTTCAATCAGCTGAACTGCCTGATTAGTTGATTAGCCTGAGAAGCGAGTGTTCCAAAGACTCAGGTAATCCTAACATAATTATCAGACAGAATCGGTTTCAAGTCGACTTGAAACTATATATCAGCGACCAACAGAATATAATACGGTGCTTAGATTTTTAGTAGTTGAAATATTTAAGCTGTGAGTGAGTGACCATCCCCCGTTTCGTTCGATCTGCTACATATACCAGCCAGCCTTTCTTCAAAATACATCCCAGTCCTAAAAATGAAAAGAACTGATTATATCAATAACACTAGATACAGCGTCTTAAAGAGAAAAGTCCGTATGATTGGTGAATGGGTCACATTTGATCATATATTTACTCACCTAAACCTACACAATAACTTCTCTATATGAAGGTAATAAAATTCTGTGATTTAGCTGTAACTAACGAAGTCACCTATTAGAAAAACAAAATACTGTATTTAATTTTCTCTCCAGAAATTGTTTCTGTTGAAATTCTGCCAAGATCTGCCTTGTTTTATATTTCTCTGGGTGTCAATAGAATAAGTAACAATAACATACTAGACGTAATTTTGTCTGTCATAAAAGTTGGCCTTGTTTACTCTATTAGAAGCAAGGAAAGTAACTAATCAACAGGGGAATACCGGTTTGTGCTTAGAAGATAAAGTGATGGATTAAATAATTTATGTGATATAGCTGTTATCTTACTGAGTTTAAATCCAGTGATGATAGACTTCGTTGCTTTATCATTCTGATACAATTAAAGTAAGTACTAGTTGC
>NC_043001.1:34904581-34944581 GCF_006345805.1 Octopus sinensis | reverse complement strand
TATGTGTGTGTGTATGCGCAGGAGTGGCTGTGTGGTAAGTAGCATGCTTACCGACCACATGGTTCCGGGTTCAGTGACCCTGCATGGCACCATAGGCAAATGTTTTCTACTATAGCCTCGGGCCGACCAAAGCCTTGTGAGTGGATTTGATGGACGGAAACTGAAAGAAGCACGTCGTATATATATATGTATATATATATATATATATATATATATATATATATATATATATATATATATATATATATATCTGTGTGTGTGTGTTTGTGAGTATGTGTTTGTGTGTGCATGTGTATGTATTTATATATGTATTCATCTATGCATGCCTTCATTGCGTTTATGTATTGGTATATGTCTGGAATTACCTATTCAAAATAAAATTATTAGGAATAATAGGTCATTATCTAATGTTATTGTCTGGGCAAACAATATGTCGTCGTAGACATGGTTTGGAATCCATTACTTTCGGACATTTATAAAACGTGTACTATTGTATCCATTGCCATCATGTTTCCTTGCACTTGCAGACTGTACACATGCATAGCGGCTAACCATCATCCTTTACCAAAATGCATCCTTGACCTAGTCCCTGAGAATGTTCATTCTTACACTAGCACGTACACTCTAAATTTTTTGACTGAGAAAATATCATCACTGATGCAATACATCATGCCAACCGTACGAAGAGATTAAACATATAATAGGTCAGACTATGAAACCCTTCAGACACAGCAAAACTATGGCCACAGCTCAACTGACCTAAGGATGTATGCAATTGTGTCCACAGTTTTACTCAGTGTATCGCACATAATGCATTATAAGTGGCAGAGATTAGCGCATCTATTCACAAACTGTATAGATGCCTTAAAAACCATGTTGAAATGTTTCCTGTGTTTGAAAATATCTAGAGAGATGACATGAACAGATCATCTCATTAACCAGCAAATATACATCAGTAAGGAATGAGAAGGCTGAAGTTATTAAAAACATCTTAAACACAATATGGGCTACATGCGTGTATGAAGACGCTATGCTAATTCGTTAGCATAAAAATACCAAACTTATAACTTAACTCTATCAAAACAAAATCTGTTCAAATCAGTCTCCATTTTCCTCCTGATAAGTACATTTAAACCTGAAATACGGAAATACACTCTAAAAGATTTAACTATTGCTTTCGGCGTATTTTTATTCTAATTCTCTCTTTCCATTTGGATTGACGTAACTTTCTAAAGTACTTTTATTTTTAGTTCATATTCACTTCACTGCTCAATATATTCGTTTTACATAGACACACATATGTATCAAAATACAGAAGGATCAAAGGTTCTTCCCGAGTTATATGCTTCTAAGTTCGGTTTCCGGTTTCTGCGGCTTATATATATTCCTTCATGGACCGAACTCTGCTACATTGCAGGGATACTCTATCTATCTATCTATCTATCTATCTATCTATCTATCTATCTATCTATCTATCTATCTATCTATCTATCTATCTATCTATCTATCTATCTATATATATATATATATATATATATATATATATATATATATATATATATATATATATATGTGTGTGTGTGTGTATGTATATATATATATATATATGTTTCAGAAATGTTAGAGTACTGATTTATTTAATCAAAGTATGATCCATATTCATTTATGATGTTTACCCAACGTTTCTCTATGTCATATATTCCATATTTAAAAAAGATTCATCTTTTGCTGTGATAAACTGACTGAATAATTCATTTACCTCTCTATTCAATAATGTTTTATTACTTATGAAATGCTCAAAATGTTTAAATAATTGATGAACAGTAAGAGAGATATCAGGGGAACAGGGAGGGTGTTACAAAATCTCATAATTGCAACTTTTGAACCGTAGCTTGAGGAGTGTTAGGACGTGCATTGTCGTGGTGCAAAATTGGGTCATCTGTATTCACTAGTCTGGGTTACTTCTTTTTCAAATTCTCGTTCATACAATTAATTTCTTGGCAATACGATGTTACTGTTACATTTTTTCCTTGTTGCAAAAATAAATAATGAATAACTCCCTTCGCAGACCACCATACAATGACCACTAACTTTTTAGGGTGCAATAGAGGGTTTGGGTAGTGTTTAGGTGACGCTCGTGCATCTAATCGCTGTCCTGTTCTCCTGCTGTTGTTACAAAAATTGTCTTTTTCCAGTCAAGAAAGCAATAAGGAGCGGACTTCGAGGCGCCTGCTTTTTTTTTATCTCGTTCAGTTGATGTGGAACAAACCCATCCGTTTTCTTAAGTTTTCCAATCTCTTCCAGATGTCTAAAAACACTTCTGCGAGATGTTTGGAGTACTGATGAAAGTTTTCAAACCTTTGTCTTCGGATTTTGTTCAAGCAAAGCATTTAATCCATCATGCCAAATAACTGATTTTGGCCTAACTCTTGGTTTATTTTCAAGGCTATCATCTCCTGAACAAGAGCTTTGGAACCATCTCTGAACAGTTCTGATGACAACAAAACCATTACAAAAGGCCCACTCGATATTCCGTAGAGCTTCTGCGACAGAGTGACTCAGTTTGTACTCATACAAGAAAATCACTCAACATAGTTTTTTAGTCGTTGTCATTTTCATAAGGTCAGTGAGTACGAATTTTGTATACCAATATTGTTGAGAAAGAAAAAGAGTCAAGATTAAATGCAAGATATACATAACTGAGTTTTTAAATGACTGAAATAACAATTAAAGATATGACATTTCATGTGAAGCAACCTAATATATGTATGAATGCATGTATGTATGTATATATGTATGTATATGTATGTGTGTATATATATATATGCATGTATATGAGTGTGTGTATGATTGTATATATATATATATATATGTAAGTAAATATAATCATGCATACATACATACATGTTTGTACGGTGAGTGTGTGTTCTGTTGCTTTTTTGTTTTTGTTTATTAGAATTCTTTCAAACCTGTAAAACGATCAACTTGCCAATAGGGAAAAATCTCCTTCACTTGAACTTTTAAAAATTGTTACGTGTTACAGGATGTACTTTAGAAAAGACTTCATATTTTTTTGTTAAACTTGAAGATTGTATTTTAAAAGTGCATATTAGCTTGTCTCTTTTTGCATGTGAAAATTTAACATGTTGCAGATTATCACATAACATTGCAAATCAATATTTATTGGCATAAAATGCAGATTTCAAAGCCGTCGTTCAGAAACACTCTCTTCCTCACAAATTTTGAAAGTCAACTCCACGACTATATATATATATATGTGTGTGTGTGTGTATACGAGAGGTGTATGAAAAGCCTTGAGCCTCAAAAACACAAGACATGGTGTAAGACTTCTGATGAAAGTACAAGACTTGTTTAACGTTCATTTTCATAGCATTTTTGTTTGCTTTGATAACTGACGAGATGCCGCAGCAGATTTCCTCCCCGACATCCGTAACTCGGAGTTTTATTATGGCAACCGAATAATTGTCACATTATATTACAGATAAATTCCTCTATTTACATAATTTCGAGGTCTCAATCATACTTTTACCATACCATTACTATTAATATATATATATATATATATATATATATATATATATATATATATATATATATGGCACTAGTATATTTTTTGTCTTGGCATGGTAGAAATTTATAGAGGGAACTTTCGACTAATATTTCTCATGATTATGCATGTACATGCAGCAACAGAGGTGTTGTTCATAGTTACGCCTGGAAGTCTATTCTGCTGATGATATCGTAAGTGTCGTAATGAGAGATAGTGCTTCAATGACAACTTCTAAGCGGCTGCTGATCGTATATGTTTTATATCTTTCACAAAAGACTGGAATAATCGGCATTTACAGTTGCAACTTGGGAGTTTAAAGGCTTCACAATTTCAAAATTTTTTTTTAGATATTTCTTAGCTCTCACTTGTTGCATGACCGCATATGCATAATTTTACAGGTATGATATGATGCAACAGTCAAGAGTGCAAGAATGCTACGCTTCATTTTAATGTTGTTATCCTTCTTAAGATAGTGAGATGGTAAACCCGTTACCACGCGCGGCACAATGCTTTGCAGCATATCGTACGTTTTTCCGTTCTGAGTTCAAATTACACCGTGGTCGACTATGCCTTTCATCCCTTTCGGGCTAGTAGAATAAGAAACAAGTGATTGTTGGAGGCGACGTAATCGACTTATCATCTCACCCCTCCAAAATACTGTTCGGCTCGTGCCAAAATCTGACATCAATATTATCATCCTTCTTAAGATTGCGAATTGGCAGAATAGTTTGTAGGGTGGGTAAAATGCGGCATTTTACTTGTATTTACACTTTCAGTTCAAATTCTGTTGATTTTCACTTTCGCCTTTCATTCTTTCGCGGGGTCGATAATACAAATACCAGCTAATCAGTGGGACTGAGGTAATCGACTTATTTTCTGTAGCCCCCAAAATTGCTGGCTTTGTGCCAAAATTAGAAACCAGTATTATCGTCCTTCTTAAATTTACAGAAAATGTACTCATGCAACGATTTTTGTGGTACGCATGCTTCTCTTCCAAATCTTCTTTGAAGTGTGCTGCTGCTGCAGCTCTGGGTTCACACGGGTGATTAGCAAGAAATACCGGTATATGGAATATTATTTACTTTGTTTCTGAACACTTTATTGGTGTATTGATGTTTATTGCTTTATTTAGCAAGCGCTATCTGATTGATATCATACGCACTTGAAGACTATTTGCATTGACACGAACCCCCTGTCTCCATATGTTCTTTTGACAGAGATTCTCCTAAAGCATTGTTTTTGTGGAAGTTTTTGGTTGATGTTAAGATCTAGCGGGTTTTAATATCGATGAAGCAGATTTTTTCTGCTTTTCCGAGTGTATATGGCTTTAGAACATTCGTAGCTTTCGACTATACAGAGCACAGTTCTATCATCTCGACAAGCAGAAACAATAAATATACAAAGGCAAAATAATGAAATGATATAGAAAGAGCTTCTCATAGGTTATGGGCTTTATAAGATCATTCCAAGTCTATGCACGAGTAGGTGTGATCTGGTTTAGACATGGGCAATAACATTCAAAATTCTCTCTGTATGCATAATGGCAGATTTATTGCTGCCGGTTGCAGTTACACCATACAGTAACCAAGAAGGAAATATTCAAGGATAAGTAAAAATCCTCTGAAATTAAACCAATCACAAATACCACGATGATTCTGAAACCAAAATATGATATTAAATCAGGGTTCTGCATTTTTATCAAGAGAAACGCCTCTAATTCTCCAGATAGATTTAAATCTAAATACTGGGTATAATTGTTTCAAATGGGTAAAGTAAGAAGCATGTATAATGCATAAGGTTGCTATTAGAGCGTGAATACCCATGCAACATGTTTTAACTAAACTTTGTGATTACAAGATTAGATTTCGCTACATAATGTGGAGTTGAGGAATATACGAGAAACAGGGGCTGACGAGAAAAAGAAAAGAAATTAAAACAAAAGGAATAAAAGCTAAGAAAGAAAAGAAATGAAGAAAAGGTTTAAGAGGGAAGAGGGTGGGGACAGATATTAGTGGGGTTCAAGCATCGTTTGAAAGGGTAGAGAGTAGTACGGAGGAAGAAGGGATATACAATATAGTATGTATTACAGAAAGTGAAGTCGCGTGGCTTAGTGGTTAGGTTATTCGCTTCACGATCGTAATTTCATTTCGATATTCGATGGCGTAGTGTGTCCTTGAGCAAGACATCATTTCACGTCATATAGTCTACGCAGTTAAAAAAACAAATGAGTAGTACCTGTATTTCAAAGGGTCGGCTTTCCTACTCTGTGTCCATCTGAATCTCCCAGAGAACTTCGTTAAGGGTCCGCGTAACTGTGGAAGCGCTCAGCCACCTGTACGTTAATTGCACGAGCAGGCTTTTCTGTCGATCAGATCAACTGGAACCCTTGTCGTTTTAACCGACGGAATGTCAATTCTCACATGTACCGAAGTACGATACGAATGCTAAGAGATAACGAAGTTATCGGCTGTTATTCTAGAGGCATTCAGATTTGGATATCAGAGATAGTATAAGAGAAATTTGGGAAATATTTGGTTTTGGTTTTTAAAGAGTCAACATATCCGGTGCGATTGCCCCTCGCTCCCCTTGAACGTAAAAAATTCATGATTCATCTCTGAAAATGTAAGACCAAAACGGGTTGTGTGCTGCAATTCATTAACATAGCAATTTAGTTCATAGATAAATAGGATTTAAATTACAACAAACATATTTGTACATAAATTTATAATTTGTAACCAAATAGAGAACTGTTCTCCCTGGTCTGCTTAACCTATCATGAAAGGCATAATGCCTTCCTGTTGGTACAAATCAATTTTTTAAAGGTTTTCATAGTTGCATTTAAGATTACAAGAAAATGAAGAAGCCCAAAATAGTAAATTTCAAATATGAGTGTTCTATTCTAAAAATGGAGGCTTCATTGGATAATCTTTCGTAAGCGCATACTGTAATATATCTAGTGCTATATATATGGTTACATATGCAATAATAGTTATATTATATATTTACATAATCTATCTAGAAAAATGCTTATACAAGAAAATAACTTACACTTACATTTATATATGCAGTTTTTCTCTCTCTCTCTCTCTCGATATATATATGTATATACATGCATATATATATATATATATACATATGCATATATATATATATGTATATACATACATATATATATATATATATACATATGCATATACAACTATCTGTATCTATCTATCAATATATATATATATATATATATATATATATATATGTATATATATATATACATATGCATACATTTATATATATACATATGCATATACAACTATATCTGTATATATATATATATATATATATATATATATATATATATTTATATATATTTATATATATATGTATATATATGAGTGTATTTACATTTATATACGTACATAATACATATATATATATATATATATATATATATATATATATATATATAGAGAGAGAGAGAGAGAGAGAGCGATAGAGAGCGAGAGATAGATAGATATAGATAGATGTATATACTCATGGATGGAGGGATGGATAGATACATGTATGTATGTAATTATATATGTGTGCGCGTGTGTATGTGTGCTGGTGTATGTACCTATAAATATACGCACACACAAACATAAAAACACACACATATCTATAGAAAGTGAGACAACTATAGCATAGAAACCAAAGGACTTCCGTATCAAATCGTCTTAATTCTTTCGCTTAGCAACCTTTCTTTTTGTAGGACAGGTTTCACTTGGAAACCGGATATTGGGATTTTGTCGACTGCACACCATTACGCGCATGTAAGGTTTCAATTCAAACAACTTGTTTATGATTACCACACCCTGTATCGTATCTCTTTCAATTCCGAATCTCCCGCTGTCTTCGGCAATGGCAGCTTTCATTTATAGCATGCAATCAGATATCACCAGTTATTTCCTTTACTTGTTGCAAAGCTTCAATCAGGTTTAATCGCAATATTACATTCGATAATATCCTATGTCACTTTATCAGTAGAGTATTCTTTTTCTCCCACGTCTATCTTACCTCTCACGTTATAATTCCGATGAATGTTTGCTATAAAATCAGGGTGGAACTTTTTTTATTTAACGAAGTAATGTAATTTGGCATTTAGTACAAGGTGACCTTGCTTTTAGCTTGGATCAATGTACGTCTTGTGTTTCATTATTGTTTTTTGTTTATCTTTCATTATATACATTCGAAAACAGATTAAAAATTCTTAGAAGTGAACTAAAAACTATTTAGATTTCTGCTCGAGAAAAGAATCTGTCGTAAGTTGATTTGCAATATTTTTTGCATAGTATCTTCTCTGTATAAGTAAAGAACTAATACCATTCTTATGTTTGTGTATGTATGTATGTGCGCGCGCGTGTGTGTGTGCGTGTGTGTATGTGTGTGGAACAAATATTTGTATGTGTTAGCACACCCGCACGTAAACACATACATATACACGTATGTGCAAGTTATCACATAAAAAGTGTGGAGATACGTAATTTTTATGTATACTGGGTATGTTAAACATAGCTCACATCTATTTACTTTCTTCCAACTCATCCCTATTTTGTATCCTATCTAAATTAATTATTACTTAACCATCCTCTCACACCGTCTCCGATGAAGGAATATAATATATATATATATATATATGTATATATACATATACACATATATATATATATTTATATACATATATATATATATATATATTTATATACACATATATATATATTTATATACATATATATATATATATATATATATATATATATATATATATATATATATATATATATAGTTAATCCAAACAAGAAAGCACAAAAACACAACAAGGCGAGGACGTGGAACAAATATAGTGTTGTTGGACGCTCAGGAAAGAAGGAAAGAAAGGGGGGTTTAACTTTTCGAGCGGAGTTTTTCGTCGGAAACATAGGAGAAGGAAAGATCCAGAGAAGGGAAGACAGAGGAGAGAAAAAACAGAAACAAAGAAAAGAAAAAAAAGATGTATATATATATACATACATACAAACACATGCACGCATTTACACATGCATGTGCGTATGCTTGTTTTATACGTGTGTATGTATTCATGTATATGTATATACTTATACCTTAATCTACCTATCAATTTTCAAAAAGAACAGTTACAGGGTAGCCAAATGTCACATAAGCGCCTCAGAAATTAGTAAGCGCACTTGCGTGGGTATTAATTGGGAGAAGTGAGACGTATTTTTGGAGAACATGAGACAAACGCTCAAGATTTTATTTAAATCATGTATATCATCATATCACCGACATATGTTTCGATTGAAGCATAAAAATAAATCTGAGAGGAAGAATAATGTGCAAAAATGCATCAATCGCATCAGGGAAGAAATTATAAACAACAGTGCTCATCAAGAAGTCATTTTTACAGATGTAAGAAAAGCTACAATATATTATATATATGGAAAACATAGGTGTTTATAATCTCGTTCCTGATGAGATTGATGTTTTTCCACATTATTCTTCCTCTCGGAATCATTTTAATGCATCACTAGAAACATATGTCGGTGATAGGGTGGTATAAAATGATTTAAATATCCTCTTCAGCTTTGTCTCCATTTTCCATTATTCTTATATATATATATATATATATATATATATAAACATATATACATGTTTGTATGAGTGTGCGCGTATGTAGACGTTATAAATGCAGTAAGTTTTATGTCTATGTATTGTGAGAATATGGTTATGTGTATTTTTATCGTTTTGCCTTTTATCTTTTTTCCTACCCATTAGAGTAACTTACCTTCTATTCAACGGTTTCTCATAGCGTCTATTGCCATTAATAGCCAACGAGAATGCATCGTAGCTCTTCGCTCCGACATTTAGGACAACTTGCTGCTTGTCCTAAATTATACATATATAAATAATCCTCTATTTACTTCATATCGAGGTCTTATTCTTTTTTTGTCACTTTTATTATTATTATCATTATTATTATTATTATTATTATTATTATTATTTGTCCAATTTACATGATAAGGAAATATACGTGTGTTTCTGTAGATAAACATATATATAGAGATATAGATAGATAGGTATATATATATATATATATATATATATATATATATATATATATATATATATATATATATATGTATGTATACAAAACAGTTTGGCCATGGGCTCTTAGGAGCCTCGTTCGATTTGTTTTGCTCCGCCTCTGTTCTGTTTTTGTTTTTTCCAACGGATTTCCTATTTGTTCCTGAAGAGAAAGACACAATATGGTCTCCTTATTCAATCGGAATTTGGTAAATTGTGCCTTTCGAAACACGTGTAGAATGCAATAAAACGATTTCTGTTCAATCTTCGTTCAACTCCATTTCTTCAATTCACTATATATATATATATATATATATACAAAATAAGAAAATTGAGAAATACATCCCAATCAAATATCGATTACCAGATAATACCCAATCACATACTTTATTAAACCACCACATAAGAAACATCAGGGTCGAACATAATAATATATAACCAAACAGTGTACATAAAGGAGTGTACATAAAGGAGTAATTTGATACAATAAGTATAATATGTATAAGAGAATATAAATATAAGTAAATATAAATATAAATATAAACTACATCTTACAGCTGTTTCGGCCATGCATGTCTCATTTTATTTATATTAGCTTTTTATGGTAGGTTAATATGTAGTTATAAATGAGACATTTACAAAAAAATCCTAAGGCCTCTTCAGAGATTATGAAATACAAATCAGATTACATATACTTTATATATGTGTGGGTACATACCCATAATAAATCATATACATATACATAGGAGTGCATATACTCATAACCCCATACACATACATATACATAATAATATAAATAATATCAGTCAATAAACAAATAAACATACACATGTTCCACACTGAACGTTAGAGTTTTTCAACTTGATATTGTGTTATTACAATGTATAAAACATACACATATTAATACCCAAATACAGAGTCAAGAGTACATTATATTAATTCTTATTAATTTACCAAATGTCATTAATGTTAACATTATTACCATTATCATTACCACTAATGCTACCAATATCATTGTTCTCATTATTAATAACGCTAATACTATTAAAACAATATATAGATCCCATTATTAGCATTATAGTAGCAAAACTAAGGACCACAATGGTACTATAGTACTATGCAAAGCGTTAAATATCTGCATATACAAACAAAATATGAAATAAAAGCATTCCGTTTACATGACATTAAGAGCCACAGGTGCACAGATGTATATCCGAGTTTAAATTTATAATTTCCATTGTGACACAGATATAGTATTACTTACAGAAATAGTTACGAATCTAGCGCTAAAATCTGATTGGCTTGTACATTTAAATTTACACACGCACACAGATACAAATACATACATATATATATACATACATAACTACACACACATATATGAATATATACTTATTTATGTATGTATGTATTTATATGTAATGTATGTGTACGTACGAGTGTATATAAAGTGCAATTCGTATACGCAGATAAATTCTAAATCAGGAACTTTTAATAGTAAAACAATACGTTCGCTAATCGAATATAAATCATGCATTACTTGCCAGACTAATACCCTGACGATTACAACATCATTGAGTTTCCAGACGGTTTAATGCATGAGATGTTTAACACAAGATTTAAATAATATCTTTCACGCTGGAAAACCTAGGCGTTAATTAAAAGTGCATTCCGATTTTTTGTGTGAATTGTCGTTGAAGATATTGGATCAAGTCGCTGATGACTGGCTGATAAATTATCTGTGAAGCGAAAGATATTCTATGGAGGATAAAAGGCCAGTTAAATGCAAATAAACAGTTTAACTTAATCTAAAAGAGAATAGAATGAAAGCAACTGTGATGGGGCGCCTCACATCGACACACGGCAAATAAGCGATGTTCGAACATAGGAAAAAGCACGTTGCGTATATCTTCCGATACAAATAGGTATCTACAATGATAGTATAATTGTCAAGTCTTTAATTACAAACAGACATACACACACTCATACACACACATATACATACGTACATATATATGCATATGTATGTATGTAAGTATGTCAGATCACTTTCGAGAGCTACTGGTAACATGTAACCCAGAACAACCTGTTGCATGGTCGGGTCGTCGGCGACTAAACCGGCAACCCCACCAAGCTTGCTTGGTGAGGAGGGTGTTTATTGGACACCCTGCGGGATGAAAAACAAAACCCGTCAAAGGACGGATGAACTCTTGAGAGTCAACGGCCATCTAATAAATGTCTTAAGGCTGTATCATGCGCGGGGACATAGAAATAATCGGACTAAATACCCGATCGCGCGGTTAAACCATTGGGAGTGAAGGACACCTAGCCTTTGTTAGGGCATCCTTCTAGGAGAAGGTAACTCAGGTAACTGGGATAACTCCGACATAAAACCTGCGGCTCAGTGGTTACCGATGATGTTGACTTCTTTTCGGATTATGGTAGCTGTTGCTTAGTGAGTGGGGTTGACTCAGTGCACAGCCTTACCTCACTTTAAAAAAAATCTTCTTGCACAGGCATTGCACGATAACAATTTTGATTAAGCTTCGTGCAATGGCCATACTCGATAACGAAGGGGCAGCCACCATGTATGTATGTATGTATGGATGGATGTATGTATGTATGTAATATGTATATATATATATATATGCATCATATATGCTTATATGTAGACAGATTGATTGATCGATAGATAGATAGATAGATAGATAGATAGATAGATAGATAGATAGATAGATAGATAGATAGATAGATAGATAGATAAGTTACTTTATTAGCCACACAGAGCTACAGAGGGGACAAAATACAATGCAGAAAATTTTTCTGAAAATAGACAAAAACGGAAGAGAAAATAAATTTCCGATCAAAAGGGATCTTGTATCACAGAAAATATCACAAATGTAAAAAAAAAACAGATTAAGTTTATCCGTGGAAAGAAAAGCCTATGGAAAAGACCATGGTAACCTCAGACAAGGTGGGGAAAAACACATGAGAGCAAAGTGCTCTCTCACTCTCGCTCTCTCTCTCTCTCTCTCCCTCTCTCTCTCTCTTCAATTTATAGGATCATGCTCAAAGTGATTTCGTCATTCGCGCGTACCATCTTTGCTACATTCACCCACCTTTTATTGAATCTTTCACGAGACAAAACTTGCCTCTCTATTCTCACCTTCCTTTTCAAGTGGTACTTGAAAAAGTTGATAGCGATTGTCCAGAGAGGAAAGTGTTTGTCTCTAATCCTTTCGCTCGAGTCCACAACACACATTCTTTCACCATAGCCACCAGTACGATGAATACCGCCTTGCTTTCCCAGTAGACTCGGCCGAGAAGCGAACTCGTCCCGCACATGACAGCTAGCCATTCGGTGGTTGGACACTGCACGAGTGCGTGCAGAACGGTCTTGCGGTTCTGACCGTATCTCGGGCAAGTCGGTCTGGTGTGTCTCGAACCGTACCTGTAGAACTTATTCCGAACGAGCATTGCTTCCCGATAGCACTGCCAGGCCAGGGGTCTCTGGTGGTTGTCCATAGGTCCCGGCCCGAAAGTTATCCTAAACAGGCGCCCAGATTCTGCCCGAGAACGTCGTCGCATCTCCCCTCCACTAATCCTCTATAGAACGCCTTTGTGGAATTGAAGTCGCATAAGTTTGGTCCCGGACGGCAGAGTTGCTTGAGAGCAAGGCGGCACTCGCGGCGCCATTCGTCTAGCCTCGGTCTCTGTTTGATCCACGACTGCGGTTCGGCGAAAGAGACGAGCTGCGAGAAAGCGCGCAGCACAAACGGCGACCGCACCTGTTCACCGTCGCAGTCTCAGCGCAAGTCCGTGCATCATCAAGCACAGCATGCCCAGCCCTCCATTTAGCGGGTGTCGACATCAAATGGATCACCTAAACATCGGAACACTTCCCTTCCACAAAAAGCGGAAGAGTATGCGTTCCACTTTGCTGATGGTAGGGTCGGTACAAGGCATGACTATCAGCCGGTAATCGATGACGGATGCGATGTTTTCTTTCGCCACTTGCACCCGACCTTTGAGGGATAGCTTCCTCTCGGCCCATTGCTGTTTGAGAGTGGCGACCCTACTCGTTATCTCCCCCCAAGTTCTTCTCCATTTGGAGGTCCGAACCGAACCAGACTCCAAGCAATTTCACCGGTCCATCAGTCTAGCGTCCTATTCTCGGTAGACACGGAGTAAAATAAATGTCGAAATGTCCGCTGAACATGTGCTGAAGGGTCTGCAAGTTGTGGAGCCTGAATTCGCTCATGGTTATGATATGCAGATTCTGTGACTTGATGTCATTTAACAGGTAGCCTTGTTTCCAAGGCGGTCCCAAACCACGTACATTTATACTAGCTATTTTGAGCATGTTCCAATCGAAAGTTGTGTTTTAAGAAAGAGAAAGAGAGAGCGAGAGAGAGAGAGAGAGAGAGAGAGAAAGAGAGAGAGAGAGAGAGTCATTTACTGTCCGAAAGTTCTTTGTCCTTCATCTCAGTCTTCTCCCAGAAGTTTTTTGCAAAATTTTTTCGACAGTTATTTTTGAAATCTCCCTACTGCATCCGGGTACAGAGATTTCAGTGTGCTGTGGGTGTTCTGTATTATGTGTATGATTTTAATGTGTTGTGGCAGTGTTGTGCGTCGGTGATTTTTTTGTTTTGATATCGTTTTCTGTTATGTTGGTGTTTGACCTAATGTATTCCATTAGGTCTGAATTGTTGGTGTTTATAGTTGTCAACATTGATGTGGTGTTTGGTGTTAGTGTGTTTGTATTGATGCTTTTTATTTCCTGCGGGTGTTTTGGCTTCGGGAGTGGTAAACCTCTCTGCTTTGTTTATCCGCTTCTCTATTCTTTTTCCCCTTTTTTCTCCCCTACCCCCTGTAGCCACCTGCCAATCCCCTGTGTCGTCTTCGTCTGACATGTTGGAGGAATCAGAAGGTGAGAAGGGACAGGTATTGGGGTCTATTTCTTAGTATGTTGATTTTGTTGTTGGTGTTGGTGCTGGTTGGTGACAGTTGGGATGTGATGTATGGGTTTTTGGGGGTGGGGTATGAGTCTTTTTGGTTTTCGCTTCTTCCTTTAGAGTTGTTGTTATTGGTGGTGGTGGTGATGGCGTTGTTTCTGTTCTTGGTGGCGCTAGTGGTGGTGTTGTTTGGTTGGGCTGGCTTGTTGGTTGCTGATGTTCCTTCATTTTTGTGTAGAGCTGTGTGTGTGTGTATGTGTGTGTGCATATGCATGTGTGTGTGCGTATGCTTGTGTGTGTGCGTATTCGAGTGTGTGCGTATGCGTGTGTGTGTATGTGTATGCGTGTGTGTGTGTGTTTGTTTGTTTGTTTGTTTGTTTGTGTGTGTGAAGATATCGAAGGAATGAAGCATAACAGAGAAGTGTGAGCCACCTCCCCAATCCTGGTAACCAAACCTCCTCCCTATCTCGTTTGTTTCTTCTGCAGAGAGAAACAGAGGAAATGTACGATGTGCTCTTTAGTAAAGACGGCAGAATATGTTTATATTTACAACAAATGCAGAAAACTTACAGGCTCTGTCTTTGCATTGAACTAATTATTTCGCCAGCATTGCCCAAACGTCCTGAACTAATGTTCAGGACGTGGCTGGGACCACGGGCTATACGTCCCCTGCGCAATTCAGGATAACAGCATATAGTTAAACCGATTTGCTCACTTCTCCGATGACACGAAGGTGTCGATGAATGATTGAATGACCAAATCGAAGCTTCTCTGCTAGTTCCTCAAAAGTTATGATGGGATTTTGTTCCGCTAAGTTTTGCAGGACGTCCTCGTCGAGCTCTAGAGATCTTCCAAAGGGTTCGATCCCCCATATACTGCATTAATATTTCTTGCACATTCTGTTGAGGTGTTGCTCTTATTGAACTCATAAAGCGAAATATGCCGAATATGCTCCACGGTAAATTTACTTCCTGCTTTTATATCAAGTTGGTACAGGTAGTTTATCCCGTCCCCGCTCCGATCTTCAGTGAACGCAATTGAAAAAACCGCATTTTGGGATGACCCAGTACATATATACCACGGGCTTTTTTCAAATTCTGTCTATCAAATCCACTCACAATGAAATGGTCAACCCGCGGCTATAGCAAAAAACACTTGTCCAATTTGCTACACGGTGGGACTGAACCCAGAGCCATGTGGTTAGGAAGCAAGCTTCTTACCACCCAGCCACGCATATACATACATACATACATACATACATACATATATATATATATATATATATATATATATATACATATGTGTGTGTATACATGTGTATACATGTGTGTATACATGTGTGTATACATGTGTGTGTGTATACATGCGTATGTAGAAACATATCCACTGAAGTAACAGACGAGCACACTCGCTCAAACACATTCACACATACACACATATACACACACACACACACACACACAGACACACACACATAGCGAATTAAAAACCCTGTGAATGTCTCAACTGTCTCATCATTTAATAGAACCCGAAAGGACAACATAGCGCTCAGACCTGCATTGATTGATGAGGTTAGATATTAACGATACTTCGACTGTTTGTGCCGTCAATATTGCTTAATCAAGCATTCACTCGCTTGAACGAACAACGCGATAGAAGCATCAACAAATTGAATACAATCAAGGAAATGTAAAGCATTATGATTAATTCCTCATATCTCTTGAAAAATTGCAGGTGATTTATACATGGCTTTGTGCTTGTAGTATGCGTTGACAGCACAGTAGGGTGTCGAGCGTGGAAAATAGGAAATTGAAGTCTACTGACTTCTCTCTCATTTTTTCCCGCTCGTTTCTACCTTCCGATCCTTCTCTTCTTCATACTCATTTCTGTATGTCTAGCTAAGTAAGTATCACTCTAGTTAGTCACTATATTGCCCTCGAGCTGTCTATGTAGCTTTCTAAGAAATTGATTGCTTAGGATATGAGATCATTCGCCAAATGTTTAGAGTTTCGTATACGAATTTCGTGCCTGTGAATAACTCTACATCAATATATATATATATATATATATATATATATATATATATATATACATACATACATTACATTACATTACATTACTTACATACATACATACATACATACATACGCACATATAGATATATATGTACATATGTATATATATGCATATTTATTTATATGTATATACATGTATATACACACGTTTATATATGCGTATAATTAGATAGATATAGATAGATAGATAGATAGATAGATAGATAGATGATAGATAGACAAACAGACTGATAGATCAAACCCACACTCTCTCACATGTGTGTGTTTGTGTGTGTGTATCCATACATATAAACATTCTGTACACTCTCTCACACACACACACACACATATATATATATATACATACACGCACACATTCACTCACACATACACTTTCGCAGACATCATATTTACTTCTGTATGCATCTGTATATGACGAATGCTTGTTACGTGTAGAGGTTACAAACATCCTCGGTCCTTAAGGCGAATACAATAAAGTGAGAAGGACCCAGCACTTCCAGTTCAGCTGTTCAATTGCACGCTAATTCCATTCGAAAAGTGAAAAACTTTATATATTTAAGTTCTCTTTTCTCTCAAACAAAGAACTAACTCTACTTTATCACAGGGAAATAGTTCTATAGAGTTTAAAGTGAGATATATATCACGTCAGGTAACAATATAACATTGGATTAAATACATTAGAAAGTTTAGATTTCATAACCTCGTTCCTAACATTAAAATTTCCAGACTTAGAATTCTTTAAATTATATCAACGAATTAAATCTAGAATTGATTCAATTTGGATATAAACTCAGTACAGAAATATTTTATGTCAGTTATACTTGCCCTAGAAATGTTTCAAAATTTCTGGAACGCACCTCGTGTAAAGGTGTGGTGTGTGTATGTATCTGTGTACATAGGAATAGAAAATGAGAAGAAAAGTCGTTAGAGCGACGAACAGACGCTTTCGAATGCCTAAGCTATGTCTTCTGATGTCAAATATTTCCGCGGTCAATTATGCCTTTTGTCCTTCCGAATTTTATAAATATAGTTCCAGTCAATTACTGCAGTTAATTTCTTACTCCACTTTCTTTTCCCGCTCTCTCTCTCTCTCATACACACACACAGACACACACACACACATACACACATACACACACACATGCACACACACACACACACACACATACACACACACACACACACACACAAACACACACACACATACACACACTATCTTTCTCTCTCTCAGTCTCTCTCGATCGAAATCGACTGCGTCTCACCATAGTATAACAGCATTAGGGTGTCCACTAAAAAAAAGGGAAGTAGAATCCTCTCCACATGTGATCAACCTGTTTACAGCTTCTAATACTTCATTGTACTCTACATCAAGGAATTATTAAAATAACATTCCGTATGTGTGTGTGTGTGTGTGTGTGTGTGTGTGTGTGCACATATATATATATACACACATATATATATATATATATATATATATATATATACGTACAAACATACATACATACATGCATATGTATACCAAATATATACGTTTTATCTATTATTTTGCACATTACTTAATCATCGTTATATGTTTTATCTTATATTTAACCTTTCTATAATATGTAATTTTCTAGATGGTATAATTTAAGTTTTCATTATTGAGTTGATAAAAGGTGATTTTTTTTCTAATTTATATATATATATATATATATATATATATATATATATATATAATATATATATATATATATATTACGGAGATGTAATTGCATAGCAAGTGACTTGATCAGAGATCGTGTGCTGAAGCAAAAGCAATTGCAGTATGGAAAGATTTATAAGCCATTTAAAAACATATAAAAACCGCTAGATTCACTTCAACATTTAAATTTAAATTGTCAAAATATTTTCGTCGCTTTGAAACCGCAATCTGTTTACTGACAAAATTCCGTGCTGCATATATATTTATATACATGCTGCACACACACACACACACATGTATGTATGTATGTAATATATATATATATATATATATATAGATAGATAGATAGATAGATAGATAGATAGATAGATAGATAGATAGATAGATAGATAGAGAGATAGATAGATAGATAGATAGATAGATAGATAGATAGATAGATAGATAGATAGATAGATAGATATATAGATAGATAGATAGATATATAGATAGATAGATAGATAGATAGATAGATAGATACATCCCTTTCGCCAAGAATCGGTGCACAGTACTAGAATTTTCGACTTGAGTCATTTATAACAAACCACTCCAATCTCTCTTGTGAGATTATCTGCGTAAATATACACTGAACCACCTAATTTGTAGTAGCAAAGATTCATGTACTTTTTCATAATGAAGTCACACCAAATAGTGATGTTTCTAAATGATTTACTACGTACGTTTCAGGTTTGCGTAATAAATGATAGGGAATGCATCCATTACGTAAACTTTCCTCAATCCATTCCAGCATGATCCCCTGTTTGGTGGGAATTTGTGATGATCACTATATCAGGACGGAATGTTGTTAGTACTGCGTGATCTGGGAACTTTAACCTGTCTGGGGTTGTGAAGAGTAAGAATGATGGTCGTCGAAATATCAATGAATTCGTCTTCTCTCTAGCTCTGAGAAATGAAATAGCCTTTCTCCTGGTGTGGTATTTACTGCACTAAATTGCGGGCGATATCATCTCTGCTACCTCCCTGAGCACTTGGTCATATATATAAACAGTGAAAGCCACTTGTTACGATCACTTCAAGATGAAGCAATTGCAATTTTGAAAGCAATAACCAGATCATAAAATTATCCATGATTAAATAGGGTGGCCTTATTATGTATAGTGGTCGTGTTCTATAGCGCAGCGATTGAAATTAACTTCACAACATTGAATTTCATTTAATTTTCTTCAGCGTCTATTTGTACGAATTCGATGTCATTCAGCAGTATTTATTTGCAACCTGGCTCCTGCCATCAATTTATAAAGAGGATATTGATATGTTGATCACTGTCACAAATGAGGTTCTTAATATCTTCTGTGCAATTAAGTGAACTTCATCATGTTAATATATTTTCCATTTGGTTTGGAATTCTGAAATTACGATGGTTACAGATTTGTGAGCATTGCATTCAACGTTGTTGATAGAAGGACGTGCGAGAAATCAAGCCTGCAATTTCTTTCATAGCTTCGAATATTATTTCGAGACACGCTAACTGTAAATGGGTTTCCACCGGTTTCGACGGTTATTAATCACTTCCAATGGATTTGCGAATGGATTAACTATTCCACAGGCATTTACGTAAAATCATGTATACGTGTGGCTGTACACATACATATAAAAATGTATGCATCTTTTATGAATTTTATAAATGTATATGTAAATAGTAATACACGTACACATTCCCCTCCGTACCCCACTCCATATATATATATATATATATGTATATATATATATATATATATATATATATATATATATATATATATATATAGCGAGCAGGCCAACAGAAGAAAGAGTGATAGAAAGTTGTGACGAAAGGGTACAGCAGGGTTCGCCTTCCCCCCTGCTGGAGCCTCGTGGAGCTTTAGGAGTTTTTGCTCAATAAACACTCACAACGCCCAGGTTTGGGAATCGAAACCGCGATCCTACGACCGCGAGTCCGCTGCCTTAGCCACTGGGTCATTATATGTATATATGCATATATATGTGGATATATATATATATATATATATATATATATGTGTGTGTGTGTGTGTGTGTGTGTGTGTGTATACACACCTCGGTAACTATGCATATGTGTGTATGGGGAGTGTAGGTATGTATGTGTGTAACGAAAAAATGTCTATATGCACATATGCGTGAAGGGGTGCGTATGTGATTGTCTATGAGCGTATTGAATATTGAAAGAAAATATCTTAAAGGAATGTTCAGCAGGTGAAATAATCAAAGCCTCAATAAACCAATAATGATTTGAAATTCTGTGTTTATTCGAAACTAGCCCTGTAGTTAAAAGGAAATAAATTCTTGTGCTGCATTTATATACATATATATATATATATATATATATATATATATATATATATATATATTATATATATATATATATATATATATATATATATATATATATATTTATATATATCCACATATATATGCATATATACATATAATGGCCCAGTGGTTAGGGCAGCGGACTCGCGGTGGCAGGATCGCGGTTTCGATTCCCAGACCGGGCGTTGTGAGTGTTTATTGAGCAAAAACACCTAAAGCTCCACGAGGCTCCAGCAAGGGGGGGGGCAACCCTGCTGTGCCCTTTCGCCACAACTTTCTCTCACTCTTTCTTCTGTTGGCCTGCTCGCTTAGCCAGCGGGGTGGCGCCATTTGAAGGCTAAAACAATGCGAAGCGCATTGTCACCAGCGATGTGTAGCAAAATCTGATAGCCTGGTCGGTCACGGTGATCACGGTGATATATAAATATGAAAAAAATTACGATATGAAACCAACAGAATCTGACCCCATAGTGCCTGTAATAACCTGTGGAAAACAAATTTCTCGTGAGTATAGTGTAAATCTCTCCTGTGATTTTATTAAATATATACGCACGTACACATGCATCCTATAATTTTGTTAGATTCATTGAGCAGTCAGAATTTACACACACACACTTTTGACTTTTCCCTCTTATATCTCTGTTTAAATTTTGTTTAAATCTAACGGCCACAAATACAAGAATATACACATGAAGCTATCACAAAACTTCGCAAAACTCAAACACCCTTCACATAGAGGCAAAGAAATACCACCTAAATTATTAACTAGGTAAGTGATAGAAGGAAAAGACACCATAACAAGCAGAATAAAATCACTTTAGAGAAACTACTATCACCATAACTTTCCACTCGTATATTTCTGTTTAAACTAACGGCCACATACACAATATTATAAATTTAAAACACAAAACTCAAACAACCTTCAGTTTCAAAGTTATTTTTGTCTCCATCACATAGTGGGTGTTATAGAAAAAGGATAATCCACCTAAATCATTGACTTAGCAAACAAAAGTAAGAAAAGACAGCAAGTACTATCACCATGAGCAAAATAGCCCAAAAGAATCTTCACTGAACAGACAATGAAATTAATATTCGACTCAACAGCTGGCTTGATCTTTCGCAAAAGCCAACACACAAGCGTCATGCCTCAGTGACGTTGCTTATAAAATTGTCCCTCTTTTTGACAATCGAACAGCAAAACAAGTGGAATCTAAATTAATGCATATTTCGAAATCCTACCTTCTCGTTAAGGAGCATTTTATAATACTCCTCTCGCTGACTCTACTAAACGATTTTACGAAACGAAAACAACCTACAAATTTAATAAATCCCTGAGCGAGGTATAAACAGTAGCTGCATGACATCGTGAAGTATATATGCCACTTAAATGTGGCTAACCCTTAAGGTTAACCTCCTCCAGCTGGCTATTGACACACTATCTGTGCCCTATCAGTATTTGCAAAGGGAAGCCATCCTTTCCATCTTCAACCTGGTATGATACACACGGACTCGAGTTTCTGGGTATTGACCCGTCATCAGCGCGTGACAATCGCTAAACGAAAATAACATACCGCTACTGACCTGTTAACCGTCCAACTTACTAATGCCCACATACCAAAATCAGCTCACTCCATGATTACCATGACAACCAATTCCTCATACACATCACCAGCAACATCACTACCATCACGATTAAAATTTACTACAGCTGTTTCGCTTAATGTAGTTATAAAATATTACCTCATAATGTGCTTATCACTATAATCAGGTAAAATTTTAAACAGGTAGTTCAGCAATTATTAACTAATGTGTGCTGTGTCTGGGTTGGTGCTTAAAATATTACCTGTTTAAAATGTGATCTGACGATGTTAAATCATATCTTATAATGCTATCCTTTATTACGACATAAAACAGATAATATTCCACCGAAACAGCTGTCACAAAATATAAGCGACATTTTTGTTCAATTTTATACCTACACCACAGCATGGACCGACTCCTAAGTCAAGTCTACGGGTTATATTTGGTACTTGTATATCGGTGTAATCCAAATATTAGACGTATTCAATTTTGTTTCTTTCTCTGAGAGCTGTGTTACCGTACCTATCCATTTGAAGTTTTCTACCAGTTGATGTGCGATGTTCCTTAAGAATCCATATAATAAAATTACATATATATATATATATGTGTGTGTGTGTGTGTGTGTGTGTGTGTGTATGTATGTATGGAGGCGCAATGGCCCAGTGGTTAGGGCAGCGGACTCGCGGTCATAGGATCGCGGTTTCGATTCCCAGACCGGGCGTTGTGAGTGTTTATTGAGCGACAACACCTAAAGCTCCACGAGGCTCCGGCAGGGGATGGTGGTGATCCCTGCTGTACTCTTTCACCACAACTTTCTCTCACTCTTTCTTCCTGTTTCTGTTGTACCTGTATTTCAAGGGCCGGCCTTGTCACTCTCTGTGTCACGCTGAATATCCCCGAGAACTACGTTAAGGGTACACGTGTCTGTGGAGTGCTCAGCCACTTACACGTTAATTTCACGTGCAGGCTGTTCCGTTGATTCGGATCAATCGGAACCCTCATCGTCGTAACCGACGGAGTGCTTCCTAAAAAGTATGTATGTATGTATTTATGTGTGTGTGTGTTTCTAATTTTCGCTTAAGACCCCTTTCAAAGGCATTGTCATTTTCTCTCTCTAGTTTCAGCACAGAGCTGCGGCCATGCTGATGCACCGCCCTTTGCTGAAAAAAATTGAAGCTTTGTTACTCTATAATAAATGCAGCACAAGAAGTTATTTCCTTTTAACTGCAGGGCTAGTTTCGAATAAACACAGAATTTCAAGTCATTATTGGTTTATTGAGGCTTTGATTATTTCACCTGCTGAACATTCCTTTAAGATATTTTCCTTCAATATTCAATACGCTCATAGACAATCACATACGCACCCCTTCATGCATATGTGCATATAGACATTTTTCCTTACACACGTACACACCTACACTCACCATATACACATATGCATACATACAGAGGTATGTATACACATGTATTTGATATATTTATTATTCACATATATTCAACCACACACATAGACAGACTGAAAGACAGATAGAAAGATATATATATATATATATATATATATATATATATTATTCACATATATTCACACACACACATAGACAGATAGAAATATATATATATATATATATATATATATATATATATAGAGAGAGAGAGAGAGATAGATAGATAGATAGATAGATAGATAGATAGATAGATAGATAGATAGATAGATAGATAGATAGATAGATAGATAGATAGATAGATAGATAGATTCATAGATAGACAGAAATATGATAGTATAGAAAAGGAAAGACAGCTGGATTTACAAAGTAATTCGTCGAATGTGTTAAAGAACTAGTTAAAACACGTGTTAAAGAGAGTATCTAATTTATTTTAATTTAAAGTGAATCATCGAATTTTAGACTTTAAGAAGAAGGAAAATATAAAAGGAAAATATATGTAAAACAGACTAGGGAGTAATAAGATTCTTGTTACTTGAAAGGAGACAAATAGCGGATATGGGACCGTTTTTATTAAGTGTTTATAACGTTCAAAAGAATGCGGCAAGCTTAACATAATATTTATTACACGGCGGAAATTAAAATGTCACTCTCCAAGCATCTTTAGAATAAAATATAGAAAAATTATGCTTTTATTAATAACGTTAATAGCAACAGCCTTTGGACTCAAGGAAAATTTGCCGACGTCTGTTCGCTGGGTAACAATTTATTTTGCGCTACCTAAATAAGTTTTAAATAAACTACTTAGGGTTGCAGTTATAATGTTCTTGAAGTGTATGATACATTTAATAGTTGCAGTTTATGTAGTTTAAAACGACTATTAGGTTATCGCATTCTGCAAAGAAAACTAGATTTGGAATATTCTATGTTGATTTAGCTTTAATCAACTTCAATTTTAGAGACGGGGGGAGTCGATTCGATCGACCCCAGCACGCAACTGGTACTTAATTTATCTACCCCGAAAGGATGAAAGGTAACGTCGACTTCGGCGGAATTTGAACTCACAACGTAAAGACAGACGAGATACCTATTTCTATTTCTTTACTACCCACAAGGGGCTAAACACAGAGAGGACAAAACAAGGAGAGACAAACGGATTAAGTCAATTATATCGACCCCCAGTGCGTAACTGGTACTTATTTAATCGACTCCGAAAGGATGAAAGGCAAAGTCGACCTCGGCAGAATTTGAACTCAGTACGTAACGGCAGACGAAATACCGGTTAGCATTTCGCCCGGCGTTGCTGCCAGCTCGCCGCCGAATAGCATATTTAATATTACAACAGACGATGTGTCTGACAATTTTAAGTCGCAGGATGTGAGTTGAAAGATATTTGTCCAGTAGTTGCAGGTAAAGTGATTATGTAAAAGCTCAGTGGATGGATTAAATATGCTATTCGGCGGCGAGCTGGCAGCAACGCCGGGCGAAATGCTAACCGGTATTTCGTCTGCCGTTACGTACTGAGTTCAAATTCTGCCGAGGTCGACTTTGCCTTTCATCCTTTCGGAGTCGATTAAATAAGTACCAGTTACGCACTGGGGGTCGATATAATTGACTTAATTATGAGTGATGTAGAGCTTCAAGTAAAATGGAAATTCATTAAAACTTGATTGTTGTGGCTCTTATGCATTCCTTCACGACATCACACGTTTTCAATTTGTGAGAATTGATTCACCATCCTAGACTTCACTAAATCTTGAATATAGATTTATGACATAATTCAATAATACCCACCCAATCAGTAATGAATCAAGATGAAAAGTCAGTGGACTCAGAGCTAAATATGAAACGGTATCTTTTCTGTCGTTGCCCCAATTCTGCGAAAAAGAGGCAGCGAAAGAGCCTCCATGAGAAGAAATTATTCCTCAAATCATTCTTTTGCTTCTTAAGAAAAGAAAAAAAGAGAAAGGGTAATATAGTCCTTGATGTGTAAAAAGGTGCGAATGTAATGGCTAGGATTTTGTGTTCACTGATTCACGCAGTCGAGTTTAAAAGCCGAAAAGTAACAACAACACCAACACTTATGGCCCATACAACTTCAGAAATTTCCTAGAGCAAAATAGGATCTTTTCGGTTTGAACGGCAGTTTTTTCTAGCGGTGTCATATGAAATTGTCACCCATAATCATGACCCTAGAATCGATCTACTGCATTTCAATCTCTTTTAGGGTTAGGGTTAGAGGTGGGAGAAAGGTATCTTTTTTCTTCACAAATGTAAATAAACCCAATCTGTTTCTTAAACGAGGGACATATTCATACGGCACAGAATGCTTTTTAACTCAATAGACGTCACTGATTGGTTGAAATTACAGAAATTGAAGAAAAAAAACAACAAATATCTTACAAACTATAGAATTTTCTCAATTAAGGCAAGAGAAAAAGATGTTTTATAAACACATTCTACCAGTATACGAAGTTAAAATTTTTTTAATTACCTAGAAATTATGTTAAAAACTGCCGTTCAAACCGAAAAGATCTGCAAAATATTTTCTTGCACAGACGAAAAATATTTTGAAATGATGAGCCATTGTAAACGACAGATTACATTTATAGAATACAAGATTTATAGAAGCAGCCAATATTAACTTAGATTTAGTTTGGTAAATTTATGACTGTAGCTATAAAGTTCCAGAATTTAATAATTTCATTTACTTTCTAGAATACCATAATTGCTACTTTAAAATTAGTGAGATGTTAAGATTCCAAACATTTTAGAATTTCGAGCGTAGTGATATTGATTAACGAACAGCCAAATTTCTCTAACACCAGTCTAATTTCTGTACAAAACATTGGCTACCCACGTGAGTCTACTGACGTAATTATGGAAATACTATTCTATGCAAATTTTGTAAGCGTTTATATTGTATGTGTCGGAGTAAAATTATGTTTATGTGTGAGAAGGGAAAAGAAAAGTCTAGTGACAAACAGAAAGACAGAGAGCTAAAGAGAGAAAGATAGGAGGAAAGGAAAGGAAAGAGTGTGTGTTTATGTTTGGATGGTTAGAGCAGATAAATATATATCTATATATATATACTTATTTATTTATTTTCGATTTAGTCATGGCTTCCAGTATAAATCCAAGTAAACGTAATCAGTTCACCTTCTCAATCTTCTCCTCTCTTTCGCGCTCACTCTCTCTCTCTCTCTCTACACACACACACACATATATATATATATATATATATATGTGTGTGTATACACACACTTCGCAAATATATATACGTGTGTGTATGTTTGTGTGTGTGTATGTGAGTGTATATATATATATATATATATATATATATATATATATATATATAAGGTGAGCTGGCAGAAACGTTAGCACGCCGGGCGAAATGCGTAGCCGTATTTCGTCTGTCGTTACGTTCTGAGTTCAAATTCCACCGAGGTCGACTTTGCCTTTCATCCTTTCGGGGTCGATAAATTAAGTACCAGTTACGCACTGGGGTCGATGTAATCGACTAAATCCCTTTGTCTGTCCTTGTTTGTCCCCTCTGTGTTTAGCCCATTGTGGGTAGTAAAGAAATATATATATATATATATATATATAGATATATCTTATACATTGGCTGCTTTCTTCCAAGGTATCTAATGCTCTTAGCTTAGTTTTTCCTTGGGGCTGGCCAGATTGGAGCAATCTCGAGTATAACCAGCCGAAATTGCAAAGATAATCTGGAACTTGACTGAGGAAAGAAGACTCCAAATGATCCGTCGTTTTTTTCCTTGTATCGTCTGAATGGATGTCTTGTTGTCCCTGTTTTGTATCACCTACCTGTCTGGATGTTTTGCGTTCTTTATATATAAAAAATATAGCGGCGTATGTACACTTTGGTCTCTTATATGAAAGTATATATTTATCTAAATTTTGTTCGACTCTATTATTCTTTCTATTCTTTCATTGTTTCCTTCTTTCTATCAGCCCTTTCACTTATTATTAGTTACATAATTCAAACTGCATAATCAAAACTGAACGTCAAATCATCAGAGATGTGTAACACTTATACGTAATATTATTAGATTGAAAAAATGACAGTATTCACTATCGGGCGAATGGTTAGTGGCTATGCCAGAATTACTGCAGAAAGGATGTCGTATTGGTGTGAGATAGTAGGGATAATTAGCATGGAACATAAAAGAGGAAGGATGAAAGGAGGAAGAACCTTATCAGAACATTTATAATGTAGATGTTTGCTCATTTTCTAACAAATAATCTTATTAGATTTTCTTATCCATTGTAACGCAGTATGTATGTAAGTATGTATGTAACTATATATGTGTGTATACAATGACGCACGAATGTGTATGAAAGTAGAAAAGGGTGTACGTGTATATGTTTTTATTTATTTTTGTGTTGATACGAATTGGTATTGTATTTGGGGTAATTCATTTAATTATTAACTACCCGCGAAATTTTTGCGTGTATTGAATATATTCAGTATACCTGCGTATATATATATGTATGTGTATATGTCTGTGTGTAACTATTCATATCTATATCTACATCGATCTATACACACACATACACTCATGCGCACACATATGTGCATATCTAAAGTCAGCCATTCATGTATATAGAAATAAGAGTTCTAATGGATCTCATCAAATGATGAAATATTGATGGCTAACAAATGGATAAAAGGCAGCAAAATAAAAATGGACAGAGTGGACAAAAAATAAAAGAAAAAGAAACTCTTAGCAAATCCAGAAAAAATATGACAAGATAGACAATGGTGGGAAAGAATTCTTAAAAACTATATAGCCTGGTATGAAACGACTAGTCTCAACATATGCAGTGTTGGTCACTGGTAACATGTTAACTGTTCACATTTAATTATGTCATGATTATAATAACGGTCATTCGTAGTATCATACCGTTTAAATTAAAGGAAATCTTACATCAAAGTAGTATGGACGCATACACAGACACTATTTAGCTATCTGGGATGTTGAGGTAAATGCTTAGCGGTATCTCGTCTGTCTTTATGTTTTGAGTTCAAATTCCGCCGAGGTTGACTTTGCCTTTCATCCTTTCGGGGTCGATAAATTAAGTTCCAGTTGCGTACTGGGGTCGATATAATCGACTGGCCTCTCCCCCAAAATTTCGGGCTTTGTGCCTAGAGTAGGAAAGAATGTGGCTGTGGTAAGTATGGCTTGCTTTCGTTCACTGCGAGAAAATTATTAATGTATTTCTCTGTGTTGTTTATGGCAATAATTAAAGGAATGCCGCTTAAATTTCATAACAACTTGCGGCAGAATGCAGATTGGCGATAGTAGCCTGTACAGGTGCCTCACAGCCATATAATGCAGTAGGTATTATCTGAATTATAAGGCAAAAGAGCTGACGTCAAAGATACAGATGGGGCTTGGGAAAGGTAAGGATTTTGATCTTATGTATTGTATATAATACTGCATTTTAGATGGGTTGGATAAAGAGAAGATCGAGGAGGGAGTAATACTGTCATATAATATTTTGTCGACGTTTAATAAAATCAGTTTAATATATCAACAAAAGCGTACGGATCCTTCATTGACTCAAGTTTCTTTAGCGGTAACAATTTGAGTTTCATTTATGTGCTTTAAATTGAAAAATAAAATTATGCAGAAATAAATTTTTTATATTCATGTTCTCAATGCGTCATTCGAAATCGCAATGCCAAGGAACGTGTGGTTGTTTTCAGCCACTTTACAACACTTAGCACAAACGCAACAGACTATATTTAGAAGACAGTAAATATTATTCATATACATCATATGAAAACCTCATAGGTATAAACATATCAGCATACAGTCCAATATCTATACTTACATATGTATTCATTTATATTTATATATTCAGGCTGTTAGACGTAAGCACAGATTCACACAGACACAGAGACACGAATATACAAATATTTACAAAATGAAACATACATATACACACACATTGTGCACATTTACACTTCAGTGCCTGCATGTATATATGTAATATAGTGTTTAGATTTATAAACTGCATCAAATAAATGATAGATTAATAAATGATCTAATATATTTACAGTTAATTTATCTCAATACCTTGTATCAGTATTCCTAGTTCTATTCACTTGTTATATACTTCATTTCGAATGAAGCCAAACAAAAACAACGGAAAAATTGCCCTCTCCACCATCCCTTCCACCACCCTCTCTACCTCTTTAAGACAATGAATCTGATAAATGTGACCCGTGTGAGTTTGAGTTATAAATTCAATATTTTTGACAGAATATATTTCAAGAGACAAATACTAGAACGGTTTGAGTGACAGACAGTTATATAGGTAGGTAGATAGATAGATAGATAGATAGATAGATAGATAGATAGATAGATAGATAGATATATAGATAGATAGATAAATAGGTAGATAGATAGATAGGTAGATAGATAGATGCATTTCTTTTCTGGATAAATGCCACATTTAAGTATCAACTAAGAAAAGACGTAGGGGAAATTGAATTATTTCAGTATAGTCTCTTGGGACTTGTGTAAGTGTTATTTGGGAGATCAGCCAGGCCTAGAAATAGAAAGTCCATTTCGGTTGGTGAAGATTTGCAATTTCCTTGATTTTTGTTTCAACTTTAAATTTATTTCGTTCTTCAGCGTTAAAACCTCCTCGAAAAGAAAGTGATTGCTTGTATGATGGCTTTCACGTGAAGCATTTTGAATACACTTTTAATATTTTTACACTGTAAGTAAACTTCAATACTTCAGCCTAACGGCCTTCTCGACCGTTTTGAAGTAATAGCCAAATCTCTTTCAATCCATACTTTACAACCTTAAAATCGTTTAGAACACGTTAGAGATGGTAGTCCGTTGTGCACTTAAACCGAACGGGCAGAAATTGGTTTCAAATTTTGGCACAAGCCCAGCAAGTTCCAGGGAAGCTGTAAATCGATTTCATCGACCCCATTACTCAAATGTTACTTATTTTTTCGACCCCGAAATGATGAAAGGAAAAGTTGACCTCGGTGGAATTTGAACTCAGAACATAAAGACAGACAAAATGCCTATTTCAGAGAGGACAAGCAGGGACAGACAAACGGATTAAGTCGATTATATCGACTACAGTGTGTAACTGGTACTTATTTAATCGACCACGAAAGGATGAAAGGCAAAGTCGACCTCGGCGGAATTTGAACTCAGAATGTAAAGACAGACAAAATACCGCTAAGCATTTTGCCCGGCGTACTAACGTTTCTGCCAGCTCGCCATTCATTGATGAAAGGTTATAATTAGTGTTAACCTAGAGTTATATTGGCAACCAAAGAGATATTTACAGCAGAATAATAGTTTGAAATATTGAGGTACCAGACTTACAGCTATTTTCCTTGCCGGTTTCGATTCACAGTTGCCCTCGTCACAGCACTCTAATGGGTTTTTTAAATACAATTACTTCGTTGGAGGTGGTGAGCTGACAGAATTATTAAAATGCCTGGCATTATGCTTAGCGGCATTTCGCCTGTATTTTCCTTCTGAGTTCAAATTCCTCCAAGATCGACCGTGCCTCTCATCCTCCGTGGTCGATAAAATAAGTACCAGTCAAATACTCGGGTCGATATAATTGACTCGACCCTTCTCCGAAAATTGCTGGCCTGCCGCCAAGAAATGTGAAACCAATATCATAATTTCGTTGTCCCTCAATATGTTCTCGATTTAAATCTCATTTTGTTGGAATTTTGATGTTGATTCACTCAACCATGTTAAATAAATAGCATTTAACGATTCAATAGGCATTATTCATCTTCATTAATATTAACAGCATGATTGGAATTGAAACAAACATCCTTAAAAAACTGAACGTTCTAATCATATCTGTTATTCCTAGATCGAGCGAAGTCAGTCAGAACTAGGATCAAATAGAATCCTATCATAACCATCCTGTCTGTTTAAAAGGCGCAGGGGTGGCTGTGTGGTAAGTAGCTTGCTTACGAACCACATGGTTCTGGGTTCAGTTTCAATGCGCGTGGCACCTTGGGTAAGTGTCTTCTACTACAGCTTCGTGAGTGGTTTTTGTAGACGGAAACTTAAAGAAGCCCGTCGTATATACAGTTAGGCCAAAATGTTCAGAACGGCATTGTTTTCGTCAGAAAAGTAGGTATAAGTTTTTATGAAAGTTGTTTCATATTCTATAATTTTCGCAGACAATAAATACAATAGTATTTGTTATTGTCTGAGATTTTGGTGTAATTTGAGAGGATAATACAAAAGTTATGGATGATTTATCGATTTACTGCAAAACCCATTGCGGCCAAAATGATCAGAACGGTTGCTTTTACTCCATGTTTTAGTATTTTAACCAGCGAACTCTAATGTTTTGAATTTGTTTACGTGACGGTTCATTTACTAAACACGCCGTAAGAATATCTGCAGTGTACTTTGTTAAGATAATGCCACTTACTCCGTTACCAATTCGTCAGCAGATTATTAAGCTTCGAAAGAAGGATAATTTAAGTATTGGGTCTATTGCAAAGATTGTTAACAAGTCAAAAAGTGTTATTCACGGTATTCTTAAGGTCTACGATGATTGTGGTTCGTGTGAAGTAAGAAGGTCTACATGTAGGCCAAGAAAAACGACCAAGAGAGAAGATCGTGCTATGATAAAGTTGGTTAAAAAGGATAGATTTAAAACTGCTGCTGCTGTTTCTCGGGAAATGAGCATTGTACTGAAGAAAACTTTATCTCGAAAAACTGTCTCGTCGTTTAATTGAACATGACCTACAAGCAAGAGCACCTGCAGTGAAGCCACTGATCAGCTTCAAGAATAAAATGTGTCGTCTTACCTTTGCAACCGAACATGTGTTGTGGTCTAAAGAAAAATGGCAAACGGTGCATTTCAGTGATGAATCTAAGTCTATGTTATTTGGCTCAGATAGGAAAAGGTACGTTCGTCGAAAAGTAGGTGAAAAATTGTCGCCTAAAATGCCTTAAGACTAGTGTTAAATTCGGTGGAAGAAGTATCATGGTTTGGGGGATGATATCTGGAGATGTTGTGGGCCCTTTGGTGCGATTATACGGAAAGGTAAATGCAGGAGTTTATAAACAACTTGTAAAAGATCATGTCTTGCCTGTGCTGAGAAATTCAACTAAGCGACCGCCCATATTCATGCAGTACAATGCCCCATGTCACAAGGCCAAGGTGGTCATGAACTACCACATGCATATATGTATGTGTGTGTGTATATGCTTGTGTGTCTGTGTTTGTCTCCCCCCAACATCGCTTGACAACCGATGCTGGTGTGTTTACGTCGGCAAAAGATCCCGATAGGATAAGTACTACGCTTACAAAGAATAAGTCCTGGGGTCGATTTGATCGACTAAAAAGGCGGTGCTCCAGCATGGCCGCAGTCAAATGACTAAAAACAGTAAAAGAGTAAAAGAGCAAGTAAAAGAGGACAAATATTATCTAATGTCATCTTTGTTAGACGACACAGTGTGGTAAGGGGGGAGTTTGATTGTTTTTCTTATGAATCGAGCGAACATGTAGAAACACATTTTTTAGCTAGATCTCCAACAACGATCTTCATTGTTGTTAATATACGAGTATTTCATGTATTATATTTCTTAATGTCCTTATTCTTTCTTACTGTCTTTTCCACCTTTATGGTTAGTATAATTTTCTTTTGGAATTATTAATTACAATCTGAAATGGTAAGGTAAAGAAGCAAAGAAATAATTGGGTAGTAAAATCCAAAACTTGTGATATATTCGCGTCACATAAATTCGCAATCATTGTGAATGCTGTACTGTCCAGTTTCCATCTCATCTTAACTTATAACGCGAATCTATATTGATAAAGCTATTGCCTACAGAAAACAGATTCACATGAAATGGTTTGCCTAATTTAATTGTATTCTTCATTGCTTTTTACAATTCTCGCTGTGAAAGATAGATAGATAGATAGATAGATAGAGATAGATAGATAGATAGATAGATAGTAGATAGGTAGGTAGGTAGGTGGATGGATGGATAGATAGACGGATGGATGGATGGATGGATGGATGGATGGATGGATATTAAGCTTGCTAAAGGCGGCGAGCTGGCAGACTCATTAGCACGCCGAGAAAATTGCTTGGCAGCATTTCGTCTGTCTTTGCGTTCTGATTTCAAATTCCGCTGAAGCCGACTTTACCTTTCATCCTTTCGTGGTTGATAAAAGGAGTACCAACTGAGGACTGGGATCTCTCTCTATCTCTTTCTCACTCTCTCTCTCTCTCTCTCTCTATCTATCTATCTCACACTCTCTCTCTCTCTCTCTCTCTCTCTCTCTCTCTCTCTCTCTCTCTCTCTCTCTCTCTCTCTCTCTCTCTCTCTCTCTCTCTCTCTCTCTCTCTCTCTGCGGTAAATATATTGTCGTTTAAATAACGCAAAAATGAAAATAGCACTGATATCTCATTTTAACGTATATTTACCAAAACGTTCTCCTTGCTTAAGTTGGCGAATGCTGCCATAATCCTTGACTTCAGTTCATTTTTGTTGTTACAAGGAGTTTTGTTGGTCTCTCCTGCATGTGTGGCATGCTGCAGAGTCTTCTGACCAGATATAGGGCCTTCTTGACCCAGGGTAGCGCTACCTCCTCTAGTCACTTGTTATAGGCCTCCATGCTGAGTCTGGGGCTGTGTGGGAAGATGAACAGGGGTAAAACGTCACCATCACTTGTGATCATCCCAAACACCATGATGTTGACTGGATATTTGATTTTTATCACTCTCGGTACATGTTTTGGGGACACGGCAAGCCAACGGTTGTTCTATGTTTTTCACCATCTGCTCGATTTCGAGCTTTCGGCGCGAATGCAAAGCAGTAGAGCATGTCGTTTCCAAATTGCGCTTTTTTTCTCACAGATGGTGCCCAACTGACCCTATTATACTGTGTATTCGACAAAATAAAGAAAATAAAAAAATGCGCATGCGCGAAATCAAGAATATAAAATGGCATCAATCTACCCATCACACGCTGTGTGTGTGCGCGCGCGCAGGCGTGTATGATCTACTACTAAATATTAAGTAACCTTTCAGTTTATTGTTAACTTGATTCTGCATATGACTCCCTATAGTGTGTATGTATATATATATACATACATATATATATATATATATATATATATATATATATATATATATATATATATATATATGTATGTATGTATGTATGTATGTATGTATGTACGTATGTATGCATTTATGTATGTATATATATGTATATATATATATATATATATATATATATATATATATATATATATATATATATATATATATATATATATACACATCAAAATAAGAATGCAAACACCATTGCAAAGTGGTAGTACTACAGAGGTAATCTATAATTTGCGCAAGAGTTAGCTGTTCGCTAATTTAAAAGACTAGCAATGCAGATTTAGTGACCTACGATTTCATTTCCGTAGTCATTTGTAGCCTAAAACATAACAAGGAGCTACAACCATAATTTCATTCAGATGAGATATTGATGTACTTATTAAATTACAAAAGATATTTATTTAATATGAAATAGTTACAAAGTGAAATATAAGAAGACTGATTAAGAAATATGGAAATTATTTAATATGAAGTTTTAGCTCGAATACGGATATGCTTTCTCTATAACATGTTCGAAAGGAAAGATTTTTCCCACTATATATATGTACATGTATACTCATACGTACAGAGATAAATCAGGAGCAGGGTAATCTCTCTCTCTCTATATATATATATATGTTTGTGTATGTGTATACATGTGTGTGGGCATGTAGGCTCTGTGATGCTGAAGATAGAGGGAAAATCTTCGTTATAGTCGTGTTGTATGTATTTTAGCATGTAAGATTACGCATGGTATATTGTTCCACACACAGGTGAAAGCTATATAATCTAAACATCTTATTTTAAAATTTGCTCCTATAGAATATTATTCTCTCCTTCTCCGCGCGCTTACTTTCTATATATATATATATATATATATATATATATATATATATATATATATATATATATATATATATGTATATATGAATATATATATATACATATATTCATATATACATATATATACACACACACACATATATATATATATATATATACATATATACATACACACACACACACATATATATATACATATACATATATGTTCGTGTGTGTGTGTGTGTGTTTATGTCTGTATATATTGACGATAAACATATGTATTACAGAGTTTATGAAGATGTCTCACAAACATGCGGACAAATCATAATCTATGTATACAAAGAACATAGAGATTACTATCAGGTGTCCTGACTTTCTGAGCACATGTAGTAGGAGAAAGATTGCCAACAGATGCAAGGGAGATCTTATGAGATTTTGTTTTTGGTTTTGTTTTGTCATATATTTTTATAAAAAACCTTTCAGATATCTGCTGTAAACTCATCATCCGTGCTTCGTTACGATGTTTGCATGGCCGCCAATATGTTAAGCCGTTATAAACAAAACAAGCATAAGCTCTGATTAGGTTCACATGTCTACTAGTTATTATTCTTATTTGTCTGATATGTGCGAGTGTGTATGTGAATGTGTGTGTGTGTGTGTGTGTGTGTGTGTGTGTGTTCGCTTTGTTGTGTACTTTATTTTAAGTGAAATATATATATCTTAATTATAGTAAATATACACAATTATTTTCGATATGTTTAATTGTGGTCCGGACGTGTGGCAAGAAACATTATATTGTGTTAATGTCTCCCTAAGACGTAAACTTGATTATGTTTACTTAATTCAACTTTTGGCACTTTGGTATTTGATTTAATAGTTTGGGTTGGGTGCAGTAAATATCACTGGTATATAAATGTAGATTAGTTTGACTTTGTAGTACGTAAAAAAAATAAAGTTGCATGAACGTAGTCACTCGGTTTGTTGAAAACGAAAGTTATAACTCCTTCAAAATATACCATTTACTCTTTGTTACTCTTTTACTTGTTTCAGTAATGTGACTGCGGCCATGCTGGAGCGCCGCCTTTAGTCGAGCAATTCGACCCCAGGACTTATTCTTTGTAAGCCTAGTACTTATTCTATCGGTCTCTTTTGCCGAACCGCTAATTTACGGGGATATAAACAAACCAGTATCGGTTGTCAAGCGATGCTGGAGGGACAAGCACAGACATACAACAAACATATACAAACACATACATATATATGTATATATATACATATATACGACGGGTTTCTTTCAGTTTCCGTCTACCAAATCCACTCACAAGGCTTTGGTCGGCCCGAGGCTATAGTAGAAGTCACTTGCCCAAGGTGCCACGCAGTGGGACTGAACCCGGAACCATGTGGTTGGTAAGCAAGCTACTTACCACACAGCCACTCCAACGCCATTTGTCTTTAAAATATACAGACGATACAAAAAAAATATAAACAAGAGTACATTCGGCTTGAGAACGTGCCTCAGATGGAATCCCTTTGGTAACAAGTCTGCTCAAGTAGAGCTGATCAGGGGTTAAAAATCATCAATATATATTATGTAGCCTTGTGTCGTCGTAATCTTACTGAGTTAATAGAGACCTCTCGATATCTGCACAAATTATATATTTTGTGATATTAGATAGAATAGATCGTCCGTGCACTTTTCTCCTTAGCAGCAAGGGAACTATTCTTTTCTGTTTATATATCTGAAGCGGTAGTGTTTTGTCGGAGATGATTGTTTGTCGTTCGATTGAGTACAAATTCTGTGATATTCAACTTCCTCTTATTCAGACTTCTGGTTCGACAACATAATAGATGCTTGATTCAATAGACTACACTTTACTCCAAGGGATATGTAGTCAAATTGCTTAAAACATAAGGAATCTTCATTACAGCTCTTTGTATTGAAATCCCGTTTACCAAGAGATAAATACATGCTAAGTAGAAACAGTAACTTTAATTGTAATCTTACTTGAAGCCATCTTGACTTCATTTTCGTCTCAATTGTTCTTAAGACACGCGCACGCATACATAACAGTCTGTTCATGAGCCTACAGCAGCATCTAAAAAAAATAAATGTTTTATTTACAACATATATATATAAATAGAACCATCTACACAGTCACTGGATTGGCTGGAAATAGTAGCTGAATGCTATTCAAATGACACCATACACCCGAAAAATATAATGTGGAAAACATCGTTATGGATACCCAAAAGAACTGGATGATCCCGACTGGAAGATTGTTCACCTTAGTTCTAGTTTTTGAAAGCCTGGAGCTAAATAATATAGGTGTAGCCTCCATGGTAAAGATCCTAGTAATTTGAGTTTGCGGTACGGATTCTGGTCTCAGTGGTCCCTAGAAATCATATGTGCCACAGATCCTGTTCCTAGCCCTTTTGGTTTCACTAAGGTTCAGCGCCCGTTGAACAACTTAGATCACAAATAGGTTGTACTCAAAGAATTACAATAATCTAGAGCGAAATACCATTCGCAATATATTTTTTATTTGGTTATGAGAAAGATGCTTTTCTCGATCAGGTGTCAGAAATTAATGAGCCAAAAACATATACTGAAAATGTCATATTCAGCGATTTCCATCAGAGGTGGCTTTTACGTTATTGCTTGGCTCACAAGAAATGGTAGTAATATCTCCCTCAATTCAAATTTTGATCGCCTGATTTTACCACAGGAAAAAACTTTGAAAAACTGTAGTCATATAAACACTGCGTGCGAAGAAAGGACGGATGTGGATTTTTAGAGTTTAAAAGGTTTAATAGATAAACCTGATCAATCAAAGATGATTTGGGACTAAATAACAAAAAACAACGAACACATCAATAGCAGAAACTACTACGACAAAAGCATCCATTATCGTATCAACGCAGCTTCCAGTTGGGGTTTCCTTGGATTTCTCTTTGATCTCCCCCTATAAAGAACAACTAACGAATTAATTTTTCATAAGAATTCGACAATTCAATCTAATTTGATATGATAAGGTTTAAAACTGAAATTCTTTGAGTAAAAATATTATTTCAAATATAGTTATTCCTTGTAGCACAAATGCATATTTCTTTATTTTTAACATTTTCCACTGAAATGCTATCTTCTAAGGCTTCCAAAGATTGAAACACTTTATTTTGGTCAATGATATCTATCTTTACTCTACTACTCTTGCCGTTTCTGCTGCTGCATCTACTACTACTACTACTACTACTACTACTACTATGTATTATTATCATTATCATTATCATTATTATTATTATTATTATTATTATTATTATTATTATTATTATTTATTATTATTATTATTATTACTTTATCATCATCATTATTATTATTATTGCCGTTACATCTCAATAGTACTTCTAAAGAGATCGATAAAAGAAATCTTTAGCAATGAGTAAACTTTAAAAGAAACTGCCAAAAGGCGAAAGAAGGAAAAGCTAAGATTCTCCGAAAACTGTCATGTGATGATAGATTGATCAAAGAGACGTAAAAGATGCTTCCGGCTTGCAAGAGTAGCAAGTCTCAAGTACATAGCGCTATCAGGAATTGGTTCTTTGAAGAAATAGAAACAATACGATATATAGCGATCTTACACACCACATAACCACATACGCAAGCACAGACACTGTTGCACACAAGCAACCGGTATACACACAAGATTTCATATATATATATAATAACAAGAAGAAATGGAGAGATGCGTACAGCCATGCACACACATATATATATATATATAATAGGTATATGCGTATGAGTGTAGGTTGTGAGTGTATCCGTGTGTCTTCGTGACAACACTAGTGCTCACAGACATTCAGATAATGTGTATTGCGGTACACAGGTGTGTTAAATGCGCACGCCACTTTTAAGAATATAAATTCAAACCGACGAGCACCTGTACAAGTACACACGGATATATATATACATACATATACATACATACATATATACATATATAAAACACATCACAGACATGCATATACGCGCGCCGACGCAAAAATACACACCTGTGTAAGAGTTCCTATAGTGTGTGCATATACATATACATACATATATGTATATATATATCTATATATATATGCATATATATATATATATAGTTAATCCAAACAAGAAAACACAAAATAACACAGCATGCGAGGACATATATATATATATTATATATATACTTATATATATATATGATATATATATATATTGTAT
>NC_043001.1:34899508-34902008 GCF_006345805.1 Octopus sinensis | reverse complement strand
GCATTCTTCATTAGACACCAAAATTGTTATTGGAATTTGGACGACATCAAGCATCAAGAAAATTCCGAAGTTTTGAGGCATGTAGACTCCTTTGAAGTAACTCCAGGCGCAAGAGTTATATCCAAGCATACGTTGATCGAAATATTTTATACTCACAAAAATTTGCTTCGACTAAAATATTTGAAGCCTTATACAAAGAGAATTTCAATTTTAGTTGTGTGCGAACTGGTTTTAGTATTGCTGGGCTGATGTTTTCCGTTTTATATTCATGCATTAATCGACCATCTGACGTTCAAATCGACAGAACTGTGTTCTTTTAGTTGTAATATATGCATCACATAAGGCGGCGAGCTGGCAGAAACATTAGCACACCGGGCGAAATGTCTAGCGGTATTTCGTTTGCCGTTACGTTCTGAGTTCAAATTCCACCGATGTCGGCTTTGCCTTTCATCCTTTCGGGGTCGATTAAATAAGTACCAGTTACGCACTGGGGTCGATATAATCAACTTAATCCGGTTGTCTGCCTTTGTTTGTCCCTTCTGTGTTTAGCCCCTTGTGGGTAGTAAAGAAATAGGTATTTCGTCTGCCGTTACGTTCTGAGTTCAAATTCCGCCGAGGTCGAGTTTGCCTTTCATCCTTTCGGGGTCGATTAAATAAGTACCAGTTATGCACTGAGGTCGATTTAATCGACTTAATCCGGTTGTCTGTCCTTGCTTGTCCCCTCCGTATTTAGCCCGTTGTGGGTAGTAAAGAAATAGGTATTTCGTCTGCCAATACTTTCTGAGTTGAAATTCCGCCGAGGTCAACATTGCTTTTCATCCTTTCGGGATCGATAAATTAAGTACCCGTTGCGTACGTAGGTCGATCAAATCAACTGACCACCTCCCTCAAAATTTCAGGCCTTGTGCCTAGAACAGAAAATAATAAATGCATGACATATGCGAGCTTTAATTGTCGAGCGGCCAAGGGAAACAGTATATTCATTTTGTCCTACTTGCAGTGATACTCATGATGAGTTTCGAACCACCACGCCCGGATTTCCTGGCTCAGAGCCACGGTCTATCATACTGCTATAGAAAAGTGTCCATTCTGAAAATTAATTGTGTCTTTATGAACAGCATTATCGCCATATCAAACATGGTTTGACAAATCATAAGTGAGCTGCAGGTATATATATATAATCAGCCGAAATTGCGAGGATGATCTGGTTCTTGACTGAGGATAGAAAGCTTCGAATGACCCGTCCTTCTTTTTTTGCATCGTCTATCTGGATGTTTTGCGTTCTTGTCCCATTTTGTATTATATATATATATATATATATATATATTTGTAAAAAAGAAGTTTGAAAATGCCACTATATTAGATAAATTTTAATTTTACATGTTTCGTTTCTTGAAATAACAAACCTTATAAAAAAATTTTTTTTTATAATAAAGAGTATCATGGAACAGTTCATAATTGTTACATAAATTCAATACAGTCCATGCTATATACATTCAATAGAATCCATGTTCTTGAAAAGGCGAAAAATATATTATAAGGTGTATAATAGAAAAAAATCCATAGTCATTCCTTACTGTTTTGTCAAGTGTAGTGCAGGAGTTCATTATACATACATATTTGGAGTTATAACGTTCATTGATGTAATTACTGCGGAACACTGATGAGGTTAGGTGCTTATTTGCATTATACAATTCGGCATTTTACTGTCGCACAAAGCAGTGAATACCACGCCTATTTTTGATTTATTATTGGTATTTCTACTACGTGGCACATATTCCGCACACTAGCCTATTCAGATTTTGATGCCCCGTGCCGTATTTAGCTTTATACTGGAGTAGAGTGTGAAACCCGCTACTCACGCCGAATTTTGTTTGCGCGTCGCAATTTACTGTGCGTCTTTTCCGATATGTGTGTGTGTGCGTGCACCCGCGCGGCGTGTGTGTTATGTGTCTATGTATGTGTGTCTTATATTATATATGGATATATGAAGAGAGAAAGAGAGGCAGACAGACTGAGAGAATGTGATAGGGTGAGAAAGACAGAGAGAGAAGAGAGTTTTGTACTGTTCTGTTTTGGTGTACACGTTAGCTGATGTTTTTATTTCACATTTATCAAATATTTAAGGATATGAAGATGAAAGGAGAATATATTTAGTTCACCTTTAATAGCGCATCAAAATTTATACGATAGATTGTAGTGTTGTTAAATGAGGAGGCTGATAGCGAGGGTGAAGTAGAAGAAGAAGAAGAGAAGAAGAAGAAGAAGAAGAAGAAGAAGAAGAAGAAGAAG
The DNA here is from genome assembly GCF_006345805.1 of Octopus sinensis. Lineage (NCBI taxonomy): Eukaryota > Metazoa > Mollusca > Cephalopoda > Octopoda > Octopodidae > Octopus > Octopus sinensis. The sequence goes on along the minus strand of NC_043001.1, from coordinate 34,899,716 downwards.
AAGAGGAGGAGGAGGAAGCGGAGGAAGAAGGAGAAAAAGAAGAAGAAGGAGAGGAGGAGGAAGAGGTGGAAGAAGAAGAAAAAGAAGAAGAAGAGAAAGAAACGAAAAAGAAGAAGAGACGAAAGAAGAAGAAGAAGAAGAAAAGGCGAAGAATGATGAAGAGAGAGGAGAGGAAGAGGAGGCGGAAAAAGAAGAAAAAGAAGAAGAA
>NC_043001.1:34847008-34894508 GCF_006345805.1 Octopus sinensis | reverse complement strand
ACACTTTATTTCTTTGGCCAATACATTTTAACTAAAGTTACATGATACGATGGTGGTTTTAGCAGTGGATGAAAATGTTTTGCGTCAACTCCAAATTTTTGTCTCCGAAGTTCAGATCCAGTAGTGGCCCTCTGTTGGTCGATTTCATTCTTCGCCTGGCTTAATACCACTATCTAACTCTCAGGTACATTTATCAGAGTCTACTCTGATTTAAGTTTAGGTCTTTAGTTTTAAGACGCCTCGCTCTCAGATAACAAGTTAAATCTTTCAAAGTAAACCTTATCATAAATAACATTTAGGTTACTATTCAGGGCATTTTAACAAATCTTGAAACAACAAGTTCGAATGGAAACTATCAACTGATATATTTGTTGGGATTTGAAACCGTTTCTTTAATTCCGAATAATAATTAGATTTGATGTCTACAAAACTTATATGTCACAGCTTATTAGACCTTATATGTGAATCTCAATCTTGATTCTAACCAATTAAATCGTACACAAGACATGTGTCTCTCAGAGTAAAGAACTGTTGAAACAAACTTTAAACTTTTGCGGAACAAGGTATATTTCTTTCCAATTTGAATTGCACCACACATCGTGTCAGTTTCATTAACGTTTCATGGCCCTTCCTCCGAATGAAGCGATAAAAAACACTCATTGTGAGGACAAAAATTATTCGCTTAAAGATTAATTCAGGTGAAGAACTTCAAAGGAAACATTATTTGAAATAAAATAATTTGTAATTGAAAATAAAATACTGCAGGGAGTAAGTTTGTCTTTTGGTACTATTGTTGATAACTATGCGTATGTGAACATGTTCTGGTCTTATGTCTCCTCTTTATGGATGTGTAATCTTATTTGTAATCTACATAACTGTAGCTTATTTAACTGTCCAGAATTAGTGAATAGATCTAGACAGCTGAATCACCCCAGTCTTCTTAGATATTTAACTCTGAATAAAAAGAAAACGTTAATGAAACTGACACGATGTGTGGTGCAATTCAAATTGGAAAGAAATATTCCTTGTTCCGGAAAAGTTTAAAGTTTGTTCCAACAGTTCTTTATTCTGATAAACACATGTCTTGTGTACGATTTAATTGGTTAGAATCAAGATTGAGATTCGCAGATAATGTCTAATAAGCTGTGATATCTAAGTTTTGTTGACATCAAATCTAATTAGTATTCGGAATTAAAGAAACGGTTTCAAATCCCAACAAATATATCAGTTGGTAGTTTCCCTTCGGACTTGTTGTTTCAAGATTTATTAAAATGCCCTGAATAGTAACCTAAATGTTATTTATGATAAGGTTTACTTTGAAAGAGTTAACTTATGTTCGAAGGTACTTCAGCCCTGATACTACGGATTTTTTTTTTGTGGGACGGGTGAGGAAGATTATACAGAAGGTGCGTTCTAGAAGTTTTCAAACATTTTCAGGGGAGACGTTTATATCAAAGAAATACAAAACTCTAATTTCCTTCCAAGTAAGATCTGATTTCAATGCACTTGTTTCGCTCCAGTCAATTCGTAAAGGCCCCCATGGAAGTCCTCCAAAAAGAAGGCACCCGAGCACTGGGAAGAAGGTCCTCCAAAAAGAAGGCACCCGAGCACTCGAGCATTGGGAACAAACTTTTCACAAATCATGCGCATGTTCAGGTCTTTACGAATAATTGTGCGTACAAATGCCACACCAATTCAAAACTTTATTCTTATTTTGAATATAAACACACGACAGTCTTAATCTAGAAAATTGCAAATCTTCTCATCAAGGTCTGATTTTCTGACATTCCTATCTCCTCATCGTCTATCGCCTTCGCTCTGCTCTACTCTTGTGATAGGTTTCGTAGTGCTTTTGCCCTGTTTAATATAAAACGTTATTTGCAAATTGAGCTGCCAAACGTTCTCACTGCTTTCAGCAAACTAGCGAGATGTGACAAGCAGGATTTTTAGTAAGGTGTATTCAAAACGCTGTTACAGCTGTCTCCTTTAATCTAGAATAACAACTGTTAGCAGATCAAGTGTTAGGAACAGGAGTGGTTGTGTGGTAAGTGGCTTGTTTACCAACAACATGGTTCCGGGTTCATTCCCACTGCATGGTACTGCACCACCAAAGCCTTGTGAGTGAATTTAGTAGACGGAAACTGAAAGAAAACCGTCGTATATATGTATATGTATATATATGTGTGTGTTTGTTTGTGTGTCTGTGCTTGTTTCCCCAACATCGCATGTCAACTGATGCTGGTGTGTTTACCTCCCCGTAACTTGGCGGTTCGGCAAAAGATCCCGATAGAATAAGTACTAGGCTAACACAGAATAAGTCCTGGGGGCGATTTGCTCGACTAAAGGCGGTGCTCCAGCATGGCCGCAGTCAAATGACTGAAACAAGTAAAAGAGTAAAAGAGATCAGTTTATTAGACGTATTGTTTGTTGTGTTTTGCTAAACTTACAATGATCTACGAAGTTAAAGCTGTCTCTCTTAAAAACAAGAAGCGAAACTTCCGGACTGCACCTCATAAAGTTAATCTGCATTATCCAATAAACTACCTCTGACGAACAAACCCTATAAACTCTTTTAAATTCTCAGTTGAAAATATTTCCTTGTTATTCTTTCTAGAAATTGTATTTAAGCTGCAAGCAATGTTCCATAAATCCTTTAGTTCACAGGACTTCTTAAATTAGCAGATGCCTCATATTAAGGCAAGTTATGTAAATATCCGGCAGAATCGTTAGCACGCCGGGCGAAATGCGTAGCCGTATTTTGTCTGCCGTTACGTTCTGAGTTCAAATTCCGCCGAGGTCGACTTTGCCTCTCATCCTTTCGGGGTCGATAAATAAAGTAACAGTTACGCACTGGGGTCGATTTAGTTGACTTAATCCCTTTGCCTGTCCTTGTATGTCCCCTCTATGTTTAGTCCCTTGTAGGCAATAAAGAAATATATTATCGATGTTATTGGTACTATGCAAGAATAACTCTATCATAGAATTTTCAGATTTTAAGAACTACTTTCTTTGCAACCAAACTTCAGGTTAAATTTAGCATCGTACTTTTCTATAACATGATTAATGTTTAATGTTGCAATGAAATTTGTCTCATCGAATTTCTATAACTGTCTTTATTACAGAAACTGTGATCAAAAGATCCTTGAAGCAGGATATTACCACAGGAAGAAAAATGTGTTTCCTTGTATGTACACTTGCTAATTGTACATTACTAGTTTATTATAAGACATGTAATTAGTCCTTTAGTTAAATCAACAATTCATAATATTTTGTCATCTGTTTAAATGTAATTATAGTAGCAGAGCAACTGAAACGGATATTTAGAGATAATCTTGTTTGTGGTTTCCATGCAAATCGAATTGAGAAAATAATTATACCAAATTACAGATAATCGTTTATGAAGACAGGATTGTATGGAATATGTTTATTTTTCCTTAAGAATCGTTTTCAGTAAATGCTGCTTATCTATACGTTAAGAAATTTGCAATAGGCTTCAGTTTGCTATTATCCATTCACATGAGTAATATTTCACATCGTTTTAGTATAAATGTGGTTTAAGTGTATCTGTGCGAACAAAATTTGTCATGGATAGAACCATACGGAACAGATCTGAAAATGTCAATTTCTCAAGGTCAATTTCTTCTTGCACTTATAATAATAGAAGGAAAGAAATCCAAGTATAACTACACATGCTGTTGGACAATTTTATGAAAGTAGGAAATAAGCATGCCAATAAGAATCTAGATTTGAATATTTCCACTGTCTTAGATCCCAAATTTAGCCATTGTAGCGTGGAGCTGTGTGTTTAGAGTTATTAGAGAAAAGCAATAGAGGTGAAATAACATCATGCATTGGTGAAGAAGGGAGACAACTATGGATATTGTCATGAATAAGACTACTTCAGCAAACTATAAGTATTGTATTTTACTTGCTAACACTGTAGAAAAATAACCTACATCATAAAATAATTATCAAGACATCGAGTAACGTCGGAAAATGCGATGAGGTGCCAATGTAATGAAAATGAGACAAAGAAAGTCCTTTATCCCATTCTGTTTTAAATTTGTCTAGAGTGGGAATATATTCTTTTCTGCTATAGGTACAATGCCTATAATTTGGGAGAGGAGGATAGTCAATTTCATCTACTCCAGTGCGTAAATGGTACTTATTTTATCGACCCAGAAAGAATGAAAGGCAAAGTCGACCTCGGCGGAATTTGAACTCAGAACGTAATGCTAGACGAAATACATATTTCTTTGCTACCCACAAGGGGCTAAACACAGAGAAGACAGACAAGGACAGACAAACGGATTAAGTCGATTATATCGACCCCAGTGCGTAACTGGTACTTATTTAATCGACCCTGAAAGGATGAAAGGCAAAGTGGACCTCGGCAGAATTTGAACTCAGAACGTAGGGGCAGACGAAATACCACTAATCATTTCGCCCGGCGTGCTAACGACTCTGCCACCTCGCCGGCTTAGAGTGGGTATATATTATCGCACGCATTAAGCGATGAAAAAGAGACATTTTAAGCAGCTTCACAGATTTCTCTCCGATTTTCTCTCTTTTTCTCTCTCTCTCTCTCTAAATATATATATACACACACGCTCATACACACACATAAGTGTGCGTGAGCGCGCGCGCGTGTGTGTGTGTGTGTACGTATATGGGTTAATGCAGAACTAAGTCACAAAATGGTTATGCAAATGTTTAGCGGCCATGACACGTATAGGATACCCCTCTGGTTCCTTTGCTCATCTGTCTGTATGTATGCACGTATATGTATATGTGATATATATATATATATACACCCAAACACACACACACATATATATATATATATATATATATATATATATATATATAGATAGATAGATAGATAGATAGATAGATAGATAGATAGATAGATAGATAGATAGATAGATAGATAGATAGATAGATAGATATAAATATAGATATGGTTGTGGGGCGTTTGAGTCTGTGTGCATCGATGTATATGTAGATACACACATAGAAATATATGGGCAGAGAGAAAGAGAGAGAGAGAGAGAGATAGAGAGAGTGAGTGAGGAGAAAGTGATCGAGGTAGATTTTTCATTTGACTGGTAATATTTAATATAATTGCCTTCAAAAGTACATATGCAATTGTGAACAATTGTGAAATGATAATTACTAATGAAGAATGACAGAATGTAAAAAAATAGTTCTATTTAGATCTATTCATTTTAAGAGCAATTCAATGCATGTAATATTCTCAGACTAAACCAAGTGCCAGGCAACTTTTTGAAAAGAAGCAAGAAATAAAATGCATTGTGGTAAAGTTAATTCAAATTTTGTAAAATATAATAATGCATTTTTAATCAAATTAAAACTGTTAAATTTCGAAACTTATTTTACATGTGACAAAAATGAATAGCATGTAGAAAGTTCTGGACATAGATAGTTAAACCGACAACTTCAAGAGTCCTGATTGGTACGAAGGGTAGTTTTCGTTGAGTGCCCTGCAAAACGAAAAGGAAAACCTGTCAAAGTGCAGAACAGCAACCGGACGGGAGCGATCTCTAGTCTTTGGGTTGACAACTCTCAAGGAAAAGGAAAACTCTGATGTAAAAGCTGTGACTTCATTTACATCCAGTTATGTAGACTAGTTCTGAACAAATACATATGTTCTTTCGAGATTAGGAATGGACATACGCGTGACCTATTTTTTACATTAGAAAGTGTGAGGCACAGGTTACCATTGATTTTAACAGTAGAACTCTTGATTGTCGGCCTGATCGTCGTCAATGACTTCTCGATGCACATTACTACATTTCCAAAGGTCTTCTAGATCACGCATCGTCTTCTAGAGACATACCACCGCTTTGGGAGCGCCCATACCACTCGAATCATTGCATACAACCCATTCCCACGTTGCCGTAAGCTTTCCGAAGCCTGCTCAATGTTGCTGTGGCAGACGCCCCAAACGCAATATTTCACGTAGGCTCTTTGTTTCTGTCCATGACAAAATCGCAGACAATAGCAAAAAACACAAATTTCACATATTAAGTGACAAGCACAGCGATGTCACTTGGCACATTGCCTCATGAAGGTTACTGCAATCGCTCATTACGCATGCAACCTTGTGCTGCCAACTGTAGGCTCACTACAGAGCTAGTCCATGAACTTTCTGATACTATTGCAGGCCGCAGTTGTAACAGACACAATGGAAAATTTTATGATGGAAAAAGGGCATGTACCAGTGTGGGTTGTATCAGTCTAAATATCTGCTGCAAGGGTAACTTTTCAATGCCACATCCATGCAAAAGTGTATAGGTCTATAGGATATAGGTCTCTAGTGGCACCGAAAATCTTCATCCATGTTGCTTTAACAGACAATGCCGAAATAGCATTGCACGAAATCGAATTGCAGCCATGATGTATGCATGTATTGTGTATACACATACAGTTACACAATGATATATGCGTATATCAGTGTATGTGTGTGTTTGTTTAGGTGTGCATGCGCGCGCGCGTGAGTGTGTGTGTGTGTGTGTGTGTGTGTGTGTGTGTTTGTGTGTCTGTGTGTGCGTATGTGTGTACAAAATGAAAACTTGAAAGATAATGAAAACCCATTGAAACGTGAATTTACTTTACTTACCTTCCAGCATCCAACAATAATTGGATCAACTTACTTTCGTTTTCATTTCATATCTTTCACCTAAGAATGGTTTCTTGTTCTAAGGAAACGTTACATTATTACATTTTGCAATTATTACGTCTAATATAACACGAAAAGTTAATTTGTAAAGTATCACTGAGTGTTTTAAATTAATTATATACTATTTATGAGTTATTCCGCCTTGCAGATTTGAGATTTTCTGCTGTTTCGAGACTTATTTCAAGTTATTATCAAATAGATAGGTGAACACCTAATATATTTTAATTCTGCATTTCTGTAAGATGGTTTTAAATTACTTTTGATGGTAGGCCTTAATATGTAAATATACCGAATAAGTAAGTATCTGTTTTAACATCATTAGTACATTCGTGCCTTTAGGAAACATTCAGGCCACATCCACGTGTCCTCTTGTATTGCCTTATTAGGTATTGATTTTCATCAAATTAGGCTCACAATGAATCGCACCACTCTTGGGAAGCCTGGAAATGTGAATCCAGTTTCGGATGGTTAGATTTTTATTATATGCAAATTCTTCATTAATTATTCACTAAGATTTTCGAACGCATGTGGCATACCTAAATAGCACATTATTGCTCTAGTTTGAATTCCACACCATCAAAGTCACCGTAAATTCAAGATATAGTGATCCGTCGCATCATCGTCAATAAGGAATGGTCCAGCTAATCTTTGGACGATAAGTCGTAACTCCTAGTAAATTAAAAAGATGCTCTCCAGAAATTGAGCATTCTCAGGTTCACAATGTATATGTTTGTGATAGTTAAATAAGCCATTAATTTAATTGTAGCCTCAAGACTCCAAACAATCTTTTTTAGAAAATATCATCTTCTTCACGTTTTGGTGCTTTGAATATTATACCAGAAATTTGCGATTTTAAGTAGGGTTCCTGTAGGGGATCGCAGTCGTCAGTTGACACTCAGAGAAAATCAATAAAATGATAGATAGGTGAGTGACCCTTCCTGAAGCAATTAAAATCAAGCAGACAGAACATCTCTCTGCTTTCATGCTGAATAATTCCGTTGTTAGAGCAAGTGAACGAGTTTCCAATTGTGTAAATGTGTAAATAGTTGAATTTTCTACACAACACGTATTTTTCAAGTAATCGTCAAACGGAATAACATAATATAATGGTGGAAAAGGTTGTCCATTTTGAATTACTGTCACATTCTATCAACCCAACACCAGTCGTAAGGTTTGGATCCAAACGAAATACTGATATAGAGAAACTTTATCAAGTGTATACGCAGGATCTCATAACTGCAAAACTATGCCTGCCTCCTACCCCACGAAGCAATGCTGAAGATGATTTTAGGAATCATGCTGAAATAAGACTTATTCGACCTTCCAAGCCAATATAGTTTCCAAACTGCCATTAAAAAATGAGAATCATGGTAATGTGCTATGAAAATATAGTAGTAAAATAAGAAATGATTTGCACATTAGAAGAGATAAATATTGTACGTTTCATTGCCGTTTTAAGATCACTTTTGCCTGATAAATCTCTGGAAATTGTGAGAATCGCGCGGTTTTAGGAAATCGAGGCCCAGTTTGGTTAGGAATAAGAACACTACATATTACTGTATGGATATTTTATGTTCTAGACTAACAGAAACATCTTCAGTTTCCGAGGTTATCGGCATTATGATGTAACTATTTGCAAAATTCTATTTGTGTATTTCATAAATTATCTAGAAAGTTGTGAATTATTCTAACCAATAGTATTCCCCAATGTTTCCATTTCGGTGAAGTTGAAGTTGGTTTATAATAGATACTTGCTTAGATATTCCCAGCTGTATCAATTTATCGAGTTTATATTCTATTAAATATTTCGTATACAATGTTCAAATTTTACTTCATATTTTGTTGATATCTACGCAGTTTTTAGTATGATATATTTGTCTGCATATTTTGTCCGCATTATTGAATAAATGTAACATTTGAAATTGTTGTATGAAATGAAGGCGTTATTATTACTCATAAGCTTAGATATATTTATAGAAGGTAATATTTTAAAGCCTTTGACAAACCACATACTATGTTACTGTTAATTTAAATGTCAGGGCTATTTAGAGTCACATACTATATCATTGTTAATTAAAAGCGCATCAGGTGTTACAGAAAGCGTCAAGGAATTGTGTCATTCTTATCTATTCCATTAAAGTTTAGCTGTGGTGTAAGAAAGCAGCTTAAATGCCATTAAACATTGGGCGGAAAGTTTGATGTATTTACTCAATACATCGCAGATATTGCAATAGCAGCAGTTTTCTTCAACTTAAAATTTTAAGATAATTAAGCATAGGTCCATGTTCATATGTTTACAATACATGAAACAATTTACAGTCGAGAAAATCTGAAGAATTATGCGCATTAATTTGATTGGTTATTAAACTACAGCATATGTACGTTGATTCATTTTATTCAAGCAAAGGGAAGATTCCGCAGTGGACCTGATAGAGGTGATCAGTGGACCTGATAGAGATCGCAACATAGCAGAGCAAATGGATGGATGGAAGCACTCCGTCGGTTACGACGACGAGGGTTCCGGTTGATCCGATAAACGGAACAGCCTGCTCGTGAAATTAACGTGCAAGTGGCTGAGCACTCCACAGACACGTGTACCCTTAACGTAGTTCTCGGGGATATTCAGCGTGACAAGGCCGGTCCTTTGAAATACAGGTACAACAGAAACAAGAAGTAAGAGTGAGAGAAAGTTGTGGTGAAAGAGTACAGCAGGGATCACCACCATCCCTGCCGGATCCTTGTGGAGCTTTAGGTGTTTTCGCTCAATAAACACTCACAAAACCCGGTCTGGGAATCGAAACCGCGATCCTACGACCGCGGGTCCGCTGCCCTAACCACTGGGCCATTGCGCCTCCACAGCAGAGCAAATAATATTTATTGGATAATATTTTCCACTATATATGTAGACAAAAGCGTGATGGTCACAATTAGAATGGCTTTAATCATAGTTTTTAATCAAATTTCACTTACATTTAAACACCAGCAATGAAAGCAAGAGCACTTAGATTTATTTATTGATTTCATGTAAATATGAAATATATCTTCTATATACGCGGCTTATTCAACACACACAGGTCATAAATTACTCCACTAACAAACTTGATCAGTTGTCAATTTGAAGCTTAATGAATTGAACTAATTACTAAGAGAGCATGCCTTATTCCATATTTATAATGCTTCTTGACATAAAGCATTGCATCTACTTCATAGAATCAAATTAAGTTCGTGGTCCGGAGCTCTTAATACGTGTCGAATGCATATGCTTACAGAAAATTTGAGAGAAACGGAGTATTTTACGTTTATCCCAGTCTGGATACACAAACAATATCTGCACGTTTTAACAATGCAACCCAACCTCCCGCTCTCTCACTCTCTCTCTCTCTCATCTTCCCCCTTGTCTATCCCTTGCCTACCTCTCCCTTTCTCTCTCCCCCTCTGCTGATTTGTCACTCTCCTTCTCTCACGTTCTTTCTGGTAAAACTCCTTGTCTCACAGTTTCCTCTCTCTGTCCCTCCCCACTTCGCTCTCACTCTCTCTCTCTCTCTCTCGCACCTCTATTTCGCTCTGTCCCTTCCTTTCTCTCTCCGTATTCCTCCCAGATCCTCTTTACTTCTCTCTCCCTATTTGTGCACGCATGGAAGATCTCTGAAGGTGACCCACCCAACATCATTGCAGTGGCACTTAAAAGTAGTAATTATTTCTAGAACTACAGCCCAGGTAGAGCGGAAAAAACACGAATTACTCCGTTCTTATTCTCTAATTAGACAGCATATAGACACACTAGACCTCATCCTGGGAGGAAACTGCTCCAAGGATGACAGAAAAGAATGAAAGGATCCTCCAGAGCCCAACAGTCCCTCGAAAGAACAAAACAAAAGCCACGTCTCAGGGGCCTGCAAATGAGTGAAACAATGATACTGGTTCGGCCCCCATCACGCCAGAAGACCAATGACGTGTGAGAGCCGAAAGAAGAAAAGATGAAGACAAACCCAACAAAATAAAAGCTGTCAAAAGCAAACAAGAACGAAGAGTCAAAGAAAGGAAACAGAAGAAACAACCGAATATGCTGATACGAAATGGAGGTTCCCCAACAGAAGCTACAGGAGTTGGAAGGGCAAAAGCAGGAACTCTTGCAAATTCTACCAGCAAATACACTGCTGGTACGGTGCTGATGATGCAAACTGTCGCTTTGCATACTGGAAGCCCTGCCAAAACCACATGGGTCCCAGACAACACTCCCTTCCCCGAGGAGGACAAAAGGAAAGACACCAAAGTAGTAAAAATAGCACGCTGTCTACTTCAGAAAGACAATATGCAGACGCAGTGCGCGGCCCAGCAAACGGCTAGATTCACCCAGGTGTGAAAAGTGTGGCAGCTGAACAGCAAACTTTTATGTGCACGGCACAAAAGATTGTCAAGCAACTGACCTGGCTTCAAACCCAAGCCTAGAACTACGCCCGCCACCACCACCACCAACAGATACAGGATGGCAACCACTAACACCAACACACACATTACAAAGATATTTCTTTTGAATACAGGAGGGCTGTTACATGGCAACAGTACATCAAAAATCTCATTCCTGAGAGACCTTGCGTCATGCAATCAAGCTTTATGCATGACACTTGTAGAAATGCATCTTAGACATGATATAGGGGATGCAGATATACATATGCCACAATATGTTGTCATACGCTCAAACAGAAAGGAGAGGAGCGATGGTGAAGTTGCTGTGTACATCCGAGAGGACCTCACGCCCCAGGTCCTGCTGTCATATTCTAATTCAGTGTGTGACACTCTAATTGTACACATAAGACAACTTAATATCGTTATATGTACTACACATCGCCCACCAGATACTCCGAGTCATACAGGCAAATTTGAAGACTGCCTAGTAAAGATAGGAGGAGTTCTCATCAAACTGGAATAACACATTAATGTATTCCTTTTGGGTGACTTTAACTTCCCAAACATAGAATGGAATGGTCTGGAGGATAGATTCTCCCAGGAATGACACACCAACAGCAAACACAAGCAGAGTGCCTGCTCCAACTTACAAATCCCTCTTCCATGGAACAAAACATGCTGCAACCAAGCCAGGGCAAATAATATACCGGATCTCAGCTTCACAAACAATATAGCCAATATCCATAATGCTAAAGTGACACCGACGCTGATCTCGGATCACATTATAATAGAACTGTCTATGTATGGACCAAAAGCTACTGCAGATATGCAGCCTATACGAAGCACCCAAAATCTCTCCAAACTAAACTTTCACAAAGTTAATTGGAAGCTGATTGAGAAAGAGATCCTCAAGCAGGATTGGCCTAAATGTCTCTCCACACCAGACATTGACATGAAACACAAACATTTCATGTCCATAATACAAGCATTGCATGACAAATCTGTCCCATTGTGCAAGGCCAACATACACAAAAACTGGATCCCCAGAGAAGTAAAAATTCTTATGAGACGACGGACAAAGATTACGAACCGCCTGAGCAAGCATCCCAAAAGTGGCGATAAATCTCGTCTGGAGAGAGTGCTATTGGAAACTGAGAAATGTCTGCATCAGTCTCATGAAAGGGAGAGAGCAAATAAAGAAGCTTGGGTTATAGAAAATATCAAGTCAAACTCTAAAACTTGCTTTATGTTTGCCAATAAATACCCTCGATACGCCACAAGGTAGGACCCCTCTTCCAAAAAGGAAACCCCAAGAGGGTAAGTGAAATACTGAACGAACATTTCCAAAGTGTACTCACTATACCGCTGTAATACAGGCTAGTGAACAAACCAGCGGAATTCTTTGACACATTACCTAAAACCAAAGAAGTTGGAAAAATTGAGTACATAAACATTGAAGAAGATGTAATTCTGGCCATAGATGAGGTTGACACAAACTCAGCGGCTGGCGTGAATGGGTTTCCGGCGTTCCTACTCAAATCAGGAAGCGTGCTCTTACAAAACCACAGCAGTTTTTCTTACTGAGCTTCAATGCAAGTGGTAAGCTCCCAGAGAAATTGAAGGAAGAAATAATATGTCCTATCCATAAGGAAGGAAGCAGAGCAGATGCTAAAAATTATAGGTCTATATCTCTGACCTCATACATCAGTAAAGTCATAGAACGAATAGTCCGCGAGTAACTAATCACGTTCCTAGAAGAAAATGACTTGCTGACTGACACCCAGCATGGATTTCGTCCAGGTGGAAAATGACTCAAGTGTGAATGTAATATATCTCGACTTTGCAAAAGCCTTTGATAAAATTCACTATGGTATGATATGTCACAAACTGCGCGATCTCGGCATATGCAGAAAACTTGTAGAATGGCTGCACAACATTCTAAAGGATAGACGTCAGACAGTAGAGGCAAATGGAGCCACCTCCAAGGAAACGCAAATTGCAAGTGGTGTCCCACAGGGCACTGTTTTGGGGCCACTGCTGTTCATAGTGGCCCTCTAAGACATGCCCTCGGCTGCTCAGCTAGCCACCCTTGCTAGGTATGCAGATGACACAAAAGTCTCTCAAATAGTTCACAATCCTGGAAATATTGCACATCTGCAACGGGAGTTGGACGCAATATACAAGTGGGCTGAGGATGACAACATGCAGTTCAATGCAGGAAAATTTCAGGCCCTACGCTACCAGCACACGAAGCTAAACAACATACAGACAGGATACACTGGCCTAGGAGGAACTGAAATGCCTCAAATCAGTGCGTGACCTGGACAATGACATGAGCAATGATGCATCTTTCCAAGTGCATATTACTAATTTGGTAATAAAATGCAGATGGCTTGCTGGCTGGGTCCTCTGAACTTTCCAAACAAGAGAAAAGGAGACATTGATTATCCTTTGGAAGAAATACGTTCTCAACCGCTTAGACTATTGCTCCCAACAATGGTTACCACACGATAAAAAATTCACGGCGGAAGCCGAAGCAATCCAACGAAGCTACATTAAGAAAATCGTCTCCATGCAACATGTCAGCAACCGGGAAAGACTTAAAGAATTAAAACTCTTCTCCCTGGAAAGAAGGTAGGAGAGATATGCAGTTGTATACATCTGGAAAATCCTAGAAGGCCCTGTACTAGACTTTAGCTTTGAAAGTTACTCAAACTCCAGAACGGGGCTCCACCGCGTTGTGCCAAAGATCCCAGCATCGCCATCAAAATGCAGGACCAGATACTGCAACAGCTTGGGTATCAAGGTCTCACAGCTCTTTAATATCCTTCTAAAATGCCTGATAGACTTTTCATTCTTTTTTGTCTTACCATTTCTATCAATCTATATATCTATCTATCTATCTATCTATCTATCTATCTATCTATCTATCTATCTATCTATCTATCTATCTATCTATCTATCTATCTATATATATATATATATATATATATATTATATATATATATATATATATATATATATATTATATATATATATATTGATTGATTGATTGATTGATTCTAGTTTCAGCTTATGAGCTGTGGCCATGCTGGGGCACCGCCATTTGGTGTTGCTACTTGGTTTCACTTCATGGAGGCTTCTAGCAACTGCTATTTGGTGCATGAGAGAGTTCGATGCAGCTGCCCTCATCTGCCCCTCCTGCCGTGAAGTTGGTTCATCTGGGACACCTGACAGGAAGAGATCCAGCTTCATTTTAAAGACATCTGTATCCACCCCATGCAGGTCTCTCAGGTTCTTCGGGAGGATATTGAAGAGCTGTGGGCCTCGGAAGCCCAGGCTATCACAGAATCTTGTCCTACATCTTGATGGCAGGTTTGGAGTCCTAGGCACCACGCAGTGGCGCCCAGTTCTGGCATTTGCGTAACTCTCGATGCCAAAGTTCAGGACACTTCCCTCCAGGATCTTCCAGATGTATATTATGGCATATCTTTCCCGCCTACGCTCCAGGGAATATAATTTTAATCTCTTGAGTCTTTCCCAGTAGCTTACATTCTGCATAGAGGCTATCTTCTTTGTGTAGCTTCGTTGGATCGCCTCAAGTTCTGTGATCAACTTGACACTGGATGGTGACCATAGCTGAGAGCAATAGTCAAAGTGGCTTAGGACAAGTGTCTTCCAGAGGACCATCATGGTTTCTTGTTCTCTTGTTCTAAAGGTTCTAAGAATCCATCCAGCCAGCCGTCTACATTTCAGTGTCGCGTCATCACTCATGTGAATACCCAGGTCACGCACTGATTGTGCCTCTGGGATTGCAATCCCTCCGGGTCCAGTGTATTCATTGGGTATTGCATTCAGTTTTGCATGCTGATAGTATAAAGCTTGAAACTTTCCAGCATTGAACTGCATGCTATTCTTTTCAGCCCACTTGTATATTTCGTCCAGCTCACATTGCAGGTGTTTAGTGTCCTCAGGGTTCTGTATTGCCTGTGAAACTTTTGTATCATCTGCATAACTTGTGATCGTGGCTCTCTGCGTGGCTGAGGGCATGTCTGAGAGGGCCATTATGAACAGTAGTGGTCCCAGAACAGTGCCCTGCGGAACACCGCTCACTATTTGTGTGTTAATGGAGGTGGCCCCATTGGCTACTACCACCTGACTTCTATCCTTCAGAAAGTCATGAAGCCATTCTCCCAGTTTTCCAACTATGTTGAGATCACGCAGTTTGTGACATATCATTCCATGATCGACTTTATCAAAGGCCTTTGCAAAGTCGAGATATATCACTTCCACATTTGAGTGGTTGAGCAGCCGTTTCAGCACCCAGTCATAGTGTTGTAGGAGCTGAGTTAAACAGCTTCTCCCTGGTCGGAAACCATGTTGGGTGTCGGGCAGCAAGTCATTCTCTTCAAGGAAGGTGATCAGCTTCCTTCTGACTATTCGTTCCATGACCTTGCTGATGTGTGAGGTCAGAGAGATAGGTCTATAGTTCTTGGCTTCCGCTCTGCTACCTCCTTTATGAATGGGGCATATTTTACCTTCCTTCAGTTTTCCTGGAAGTTTGCCAGCTGCAAGGAAGCTCTGAAAGAGGAACTGCAGTGGTCTTGCTAGGACTCTCTTACATGCTTTTAGGAGGATTGCCGGGAATCCATCGGGGCCAGTAGCTGAGTCTGTTTTCATTTCATCTATAGCCTTGGTTACATCGTCTTCCTTTATATCGATGTAATCTATCGTCGCCGCCTCTGATTTTATATCTGCAGTGGTAAAAAAGTCAGTTGGATTGGTGATTTGGAGATGCCCAAGGGGTGGAGTGAAAACACTCTTGAATTGCTCATTCAGTATTTCACTTACCCTCATTGGTTTTCCTGTAAGTGTGCCATCCTTTTCGAGGAGTGGCCCTATTCTACAGTGCACTGTAGCTGTTTCTTTGGCATACCTGTAGAAAGCTCTGGGGTTAGATTTTTATGTTTTCTATAGCCCAGGCTTCTTTGTCTGCTCTTTCTTTTTCATGGGAGAGTTGCAGACATTTTTCGATTTCCAACAGTTTTATTTTTAGGCGGGACTTTTCACTGCTTTCAATCTGTTTGTTTAGGCGATTTGAAAATTTCGTACGCCGTCTCATTAAAATTTTCCTCTCTCTGGGGATTTTGTTCTTGTGTACAGTGGCCTTTCTCTCTGGGACACATTTGTAGCATATGGCTTGCATTACAGACATGAATTGTTGAAGTTTCACGTCGATGTCTGGCGAGGAGAGACATTTAGGCCAGTTTTGTTTGAGGATCTCTTTCTCAATTTGTTTCCAGTTTGCCTTATGGTAGTTCAAGCTGGAAAGATTTTGAGGGTTTCTTGTAGGCTGCATGTCCGTGCTCTCTTTTGGCCCGTACATGGTCAGCTCTATCATGTTGTGATCCGAGAGTAGTGCGGTGTCACTTTCACATTATGGATGAGATCCATGTCATTTGTGAAGCAGAGATCCAGTGTGTTACCTGCCCTGGTTGGTTGGAGTATTACCTGCTCCATGTACAGGGTGTTGATGAGGTTCAGGAGGGACCTCGCCTGTCCTCGTTCACATCTTGTCATTCCTGGGAGAGAAAGGCCCTCGGGCCATCTGACATTGGGCAGATTGAAGTCTCCCATAAGAAGCACACCTATGTGTTGTTCTAATGTGGTTAGAATTTCTTCTATTTTTATAAGGCAGTCTTCAAACTTGCCCACATGGCTTGGGGCATCTGGAGGGCGATATGTAGCACACACAACTACATCAAGTTGCCTAATATGTACAATTAGTGTGTCACACATCGAGTTTGAGTATGACAAGAGGACCTGGGGTGTGAGGTCCTCACGGATGTACATAGCAACACCTCCATGACTCCTTTCTTTCCTGTCGGTCCGTAGTACAGCATACTGTGGTATGTGTAACTCCGCATCTGCTATGTCCGGTTTCAGGTGCGTTTCTGTAAGTGCTATGCATAAGGCTTGATTGCATGCAACAAAGTCTCTCAGGAACGGGATCTTTGTCCTGTTACTGAGTGTTTGCAGTCCTCTGATGTTCAGTAGGAGTATCGAGGTGAGGTGTACGTTGTTGCCGGCGGTGTCCATCCTGTGTCTGTTTGCTGTGGTGGTCTGGTATATAGTGGGTAGTCCCACCTGCGGGCTTGGGTTTGATGAAGCCAGGTCAGCTGCTGTACAATCTTTTGTGCCATGCACAAAAAAGATTGTTGCTCAGCAGCTGCTCTTCGGCAACATCATGTTGGCTGTTTGTGGCGCGCACAACATCTGCGTACCTCCGCTTTGGGGCAGGTGGTGCGTAGTCCATCCCTTTTCTTTGTGTTGATGGTTTGTCCATCTGCCTCGTGTCTCTGTGGCAGGGTCCCCGATGTGCAAAGCGGCAGTCTGCACCTTCCTTTCCGTGCCAGCAGGAACCTCTCAGGTAGAACATACACACCCATGTGCGCTGTTTGGTTCCATCCTTTGCGGTTCCACTTCTATTCCTGGTTGTTTCACTCTTTGGTCCTGCTTGAGCTTTTTCTTTTCCTTTAGCTCTTCCAGTCCTTCTTTTAGTTCTTCTTCCTCCCTCTACCTCTTCACCGGGTTCTCCGTCTCCATGGCCCTTGCTGCCGGTTGGAGAACTTGCACTGGGGTTCACTTCCCGAGCAGGTTTCTCATTCAAAACCTCCTCCTGGGCGTCCACCAGGTGGGGGTGACTTCTTTCATCGTCTCCATTCTTGCCATCTTTGCCCCGCTCGTTCTCAAAGATGGCATCAAGTGCGCCAATGTGCGACCGTACAAGCGCATATGAGCGCACGGATTCCTGTCTCTTTCGCTCCATCTGAGCCGCTGTCCTCTTGTAGCCTCTGCTCTTCAGCGCAGCCCAATCACCTCGCTAGGGCTATCTCCGCCGGCGCACTCCCATGCTCGTACGAATAAATCCAGCTCGTCACGTCTCCATGCTCTGGACATGCTGGATAATCCGTCTATCCGTTTATCTATCTAATTATGTTCGAGAGAAGACAGGAAGATATTAAGGCTAATTAGAAGATAGAGTACTTGAAAAAGAAATATTAACAATATTAAAGTTTGTGTAAAAACGTTATTTAATCTTAAGGCTAATTAAGAGATAGAGTATCTGAAAATATATTAGCAATATTAATATTATGAGTGTGGGTAAAAAAAACGTTATTTAATCTTAAGGCTAATTTGGAGATAGAGTATCTGAAAATATATTAGCAATATTAATATTATATTAGAGTGTGGGTAATATTAAACGTTATTTAATTTAATCTTAAGGCTAATTAGAAGACAGAGTATCTGAAAAATTATATATACAATATTAAGCAATATTAACCGTTATTTAATTTAATCTTAAGGCTAATTAGACGTTATTAATATTAAACGTTATTTAATTTAATCTTAAGGCTAATTAGAAGATAGAGTATCTGAAAATATATTAGCAATATTAATATTATATTAGAGTGTGGATAAAAACGTTATTTAATCTTAAGGCTAATCAGGAGATAGAGTATCTGAAAATATATTAGCAATGTTAATATTATATTAGAGTGTGGGTAATATTAAACGTTATTTAATTTAATCTTAAGGCTAATTAGAAGATAGAGTATCTGAAGAATTATTAACAATATTAAAACAATATTAAACGTTATTTAATTTAATCTTAAGGCTAATTAACAATATTAAACAATATTAAACGTATTTAATTTAATCCTAAGGCTAATTAACAATAGTTATTAACAATATTAAACAATATTAAACGTTATTTAATTAATCTAAGGCTAATTAACAGTAATTATTAACAATATTAAACAATATAAACGTTATTTAATTTAATCCTAAGGCTAATTAACAATAATTATTAACATATTAAACGTTATTTAATTTAATCCTAAGGCTAATTAGACGTTATTAATATAAACGTTATTTAATTTAATCTTAAGTCTAATTAGAAGATAGAGTATCTGAAAAATTATTAACAATATTAAAACAATATTAAACGTTATTTAATTTAATCTTAAGGCTAATTAACAATAATTATTAACAATATTAAACAATATTAAACGTTATTTAATTTAATCCTAAGGCTAATTTGACGGTATCAATATTAAACGTTATTTAATTTAATCTTAAGGCTAATTAGAAGAAGAGTATCTGGAAAATATTATATCGAGAACAGTATTGAAAATGTAAACAAACCAAATGACGATCGCAACTTTAACTAAGATGTGGGCCTAAGTGAAAGATAAAATAGAATAATAAATAAAATATGAAATAGATGAAATTGATACTTAATCCAACAATGTGGTCTGGATTATTTTTTTTGGTTTACGGGATTTTTTTCAGGAGAGATGCTTCTTTTTTCTTTCTTGCAGGAGATAACTTGATTCAGTTATTTTTGCACCATGTGCGTTTCGGCGAAAATGAAAATTACTGTGTATATGTATATATTTATATATATATTTTAAAAAATATTTTTAACCAAAGTGTTGTAGTGATCTCTATGACTTAGAGTTTTACGTTTTGCAACTACAGTGGGTTATTTCGCCGTTCTATGCAGACTTTTTCACAGAGCAAAGGCAATCACGTCTTTCTCTGCTGAAAACGGAACCGGATATCTAGAGATATATATATGCATATATATATATATAATCAAAATTAGCAACAGGATATCAAGAGGTGGTGCATTACGACGTTTCAAGCGGCTCCTTTTCATTGAACCATGCAATCATTACATCAATTTAAATGGAGGGTATCTTCAGCTGCATATATATATATTATAATATATATATATATATTATATATTATATATATATATATATATTAATATAGAGAGAGAGAGAGAGAGAGAAGAAGACAGACAGACAGACAGACAAACTGAGATCGATAGATTGATAAAAATATAGATAGAAAGATGTGTTCTCTGTGTTCGTGTACAAGTATGTGCATGTGAATGTGTACATGTGTGTGTGTATATGTGTACATGTGTGTGTGTATATGTGTGCATGTGTGTGTGTCAGTGTAAATATTTTTGGAAACACTACAACTTACAGAAACAAAGAGAGAGAGAGAAAGAGAGAGAGAGAGAGAGAGAGAGAGAGAGAGCTGCAGACTATAAAACTGGAGAAATTCATATGTATACATAGATATGGAAGCCAAATAACTTATATATATATATAAGAAGAAAAACCTGAATTTAAAGAGTTGAGAAGAAAAGGAACGTAGTTTCCATAGAAACGTAGACCGCTCGTTGTCCACAAGAAGAACTGCCAGGAACAATAATCTTCCGCAGTTCCAATGCTTGCCATTCTTGTGTCAGGTAATTTCTCTAGTTTCTACATAATTAGGTTGATTTACACGGGCGACTACAGTTAAGACGCTTTCTAACATATCGACCGGAAGAAGGAATAGAAAATGTATTTCGTATGTGTATGTGAATATATATTACTATATATGTGTTGTTATGCCTATGTATGCCTGTAGGTTTATGCGTGTGAAGTTGTATCAAAATTGCACTTATACAAATTGACAGGTATAGATGTGTATTCATACATATATACATAAAATAAAATAATATAATTATAAAATAAATAAATATGTATGTATATATATATATATATTATATATATATATATATATATATATATATATATAGTAAATTCAGGGTGAATACTTGATAAATGTGAGCACCTGTATATGCTGTATATGCCAGCTAGTAGCACAGGTGAAAAGATATATGTATCAAATGAAATAAAAAACAGACATCCTTTGTGTTCTGTTTTTTATTTCATTTGATACATATATATATATATTATATATATATATATATATATATTCTTTAACATGTTTCAGTCCAATGACTGTGGCCATGCTGGAGCACCGCCATTGTAATCATATTTCCACCTTCCACCATTGTCGGAGCGGCTTTTGGTGAAGGATAGATTTCGATGCTACTGCCCTCCTTTGAATTTCTTGCTTAGATATTGGCTCATCTGGGATCTCGGCGTGCCAGTGGTCGAGTTCACGTTTGAAAACGTCTACATCCACTCCATGGATATTCCTCAGATTCTCCGACAGACAGTTTAACAGGTGTGGACCCTTGAATCCCAAGCTATTGCAGTACCACGTCCTTGCCAGAGATGAAGCAGTCGGCACACTGGAGACAGCATATATATATATATATACATACGTACTCGCATATATGATCAAGCATATGTACATATGTATGGTTGCATATATATGTGAGTGTTCATGCATGTTCCACGCTAGTGTGTTTGAGCATATAGCATGCACGTATTTTTAGACGTGTATTTGAATATAACTGTGCGCGTATGGTTATGTGTGCCTGTGTCTGTGTGTGAGTGTGCGCGCGCGTGTGTATGTGCATATGAATATGTGTACATGCATGGCTGCATATATATGTGCATCTATTGGCGTATGTGTGGGTGCGCATGTGTGTGTTTCATGCGAGTGTGAGTAAGCATATGCGTACAGGCGCGTGTATGTGGGTGTGCTTGCGCACATGTGTATATATTACGCGATTGCTATGAGCATTTTTACTCTTTCACAACCGAATAATTTTCACATATATTACAGATAAATCCCTCTACTTATATAATATCGAGGTCTCTTTCATTCTTTTGTTTCTTACCATTACTATTAATATATATATATATATATATATATATATATTATATATATATATTATATTTATCTATGCACTCATCTACACATTATCGTTCTAAGTTAAATTTAAGTATATTTAAGACTATAATGTCTAAAGCTTATTTCGTATTCTAAATCAGTAAAATAGTTTTGATCGTAATTTGGTTGCTATTTGCAAAAATCTCGAGCGGTTAATGAAAGTAATAAAACCCTAATTAATTAATTGATTTGCAGGTCGCTCATTACTAGATATGTCCTTAATATATACAAACCACTAAGGTGGGGAGCCGACAAAATCATTAGCACGCCGGGTGAAATACTTAGCAGCATTTCGTCCGTTTTTGTGTTCTGGTTTCAAATTCTGTCGAGGTCGACTTTACCTTTCGTGGTTGATAAAATAAACGCCAGGTGAGCAATGGGGTCAATGTAATCGACTCAACCCCTACCCCGAAATTACTGGCCTTGTGCCAAAATTTGAAATCAATATATACAAACTATAGTGTATATCTGCTGTGTGATTTTTCTTGCGATGCAAAATAAATATATTGAACTTCAAATCAGACATTTGAAGAATCGAGCTGCCAGGTACGGTAATGCGTTTAGTCAAGTGTTTCACTGTTTTTCATATAGAACGACTTTTCATATTGAGGATCTTTTACCTTGCTTTGATATTGGTTTCAAATTTTGGCACAATGCCAGCATTTTAGAAAGCGAGTAAGTCGATTGCATCGAACCCAGTGTTCAAATGGTACCTATTTATCGACCCCCGGAAAGGTGAAAAGCAAAATCGACCTCGACGGACTTTGAACTCAGAAACTAAAGACGAACAAAATAACACTAAGTCTTTTGCACAGCGCTCTAATGATTCTACCTGCTCACTGCCCTCTAAATACCTCTAATATTATCAACAAGAAAAGCGGTGAGCTCGCAGAATCGTTAGCACGCCGAGCGAAATGCTTAATGTTTCTTTTCCTCTGTCTTTACGTTCTGAGTTCAAATTCTGCCGAGGTCGACTTTGCCTTTCATCCTTTCGGGTTCGATAAATTAAGTACCAGTTGTGTACTGGAGTCGATCTAATCGACTGGCCCCTTACCCCAAAACTTCGGGCCTTGTGCCTAGAGTAGAAAAGACTCGTTAGCACAGCCGGCAAAATGCTTAGCGTCATTTCGTCCATCTTTGCGTTGTGAGTTCAGATTCCGCAGAGGTCGACTTTACCTTTCATCATTTCGGAGTCGAGCATTGGGATCGATGTAATCGCCTAGCTCCCTCCACCGAAATTGCTGGCCTCGTGCCCTAATTTGAAACCGATATTACCAACAACAAGTGTGAATCATTGCGGGATTCTCTATTTGTACGCTTTCTTTTTAGAATGGAAGCTTATACTGGATCATGCAATGTGCAAAAAAAACTGTGCCTGAATTAATGACAGCGCCAACAACTACATCAGTTACAAGGGCAACAAACATTTCGCCTAATAAACACGAATAGGCATGCATACACACACGCACATGCATATCTAAAACATTTTAGATCATTCTACTTATATTTAAAATCAATATCCAGCTGTAGTAATTAAACCAGCAACAATAATATATAAAAATAATAAATAGAGATTAATTATATTTAGTAAGGTAACAGATATGAAAATATGAAACAAAATTGTTATTTCGAAAATTAACGAAGCCAATACATTAATATCACACAGTTAAACTACATAACTGGATTGTATGATCATTCACTGAGTGTAAAAGACAATGTTTAATGCATCCTTAACCTGCTTTCTTGTAGAAGTCATTATTTTTAACAGCTGCAGCTCAATGGGATGAGAGGATGGGGCTGAGGGGAAGACCGTACTGCTGCTAAGAACAATGATACACACACACAAGCATTCGCACGCACATACACATACATACATCCATACATACATACATACATACATACATACATACATACATACATACATACATACATACGTACATATTTCTTTACTACCCACAAGGGGCTAAACACAGAGGGGACAAACAAGGACAGACAAACGGATTAAGTCGATTATATCGACCCCAGTGCGTAACTGGTACTTATTTAATAAACCCCGAAAGGATGAAAGGCAAAGTCAACCACGACGGAATTTGAACTCAGAACGTAGCGGCAGACGAAATACCGCTAAGCATTTCGCCTGGAGTGCTAATGACTCTGCCAGCTCACCGCCTTAGCTAACGATTCTGCCAGCTCGCCGTCTTACACACACATACATACATACATACAGATTCACACACACACACAAACATGGACGCAAACTCAAGCGCACATAAGGATACACATCATAGAAAAGCAGAATGGAGGGTGTGGAGCAAGAGCACACAGGAAAACGATGTGTCGTTGAAGATGTCACAAATGTATGACGAAAGATTTTCAGGACAGTAGACATGAGTTAAAGCAAGAACAGTAATAAACGAGTGAGGAACAAATATATAGTGCGTGTGTTTATTTGGCAAAAATAAGAAAAAAATGACCGTCCCGAAATACAACAACAAATATTATTATTATTGCTATTACGAGGAGCACGACTGTGATTTCAATGATTAAAATCCCCCCCCCCCTGGTTCATAAATAACCGTGCAATTCCACCTAGAAAGTTGCCCTCTGCGGCAACTTCTTTGTTGAATGAGATTCTGCAAGAAGTTCTTCGAAGATGGCAAACGCTAGTTCTTGAATGAGCTCTCATAGCCCTCACTGTAAAATTAACGCAGGATCTAACACCGAGCAAAGTTTGTTTATGGAAAGCCAGCAGTTATCTATGCATAGCGGCCACCCTCTCCACGCCGTTGATGTTTATCGAAGTGAAACGCAAAGGAATACAGTTTGGCACCAATGACGTCGCAACTCATTTCTACAGCTGAGTGGACTCGAGCAACGTGAAATAGCGTCTTTCAGTGATCATAATGATATTAAAATATCACTTTCACATTTTGACAAAAGGCCAGCAATTTTGGGAGTGGGAGTAAGTCGATTACTTCGATCCCAGTATTCAACTCGTATTGACCCCCGAAAGGATGAAAGGGCAAAGTGACCGCAGCGGTATTTGAATGATGTTAAGATATTAAAACATTTCTAGCGATTTTCGTTGTGGGAATAGTAACAGATTTCTTTCCTCGAATCTGTTGTGGGTTCAACTTAAACTGTTGTTAATGTTATTGTTATTGTAGATATAATTTGGCATTCATAATTCACAGCGTTATGAAGTATTTCTGCAGTCTATGATGTATTTGAAACTCTTAAAGGCATTAATGTTGATGTTGTTGTTGATGATGATGACGATGATGATGATGATGATGATGATGGTGGTGGTGGTGGTGGTGGTGGTCGTCGTCGTCGTGGTTGTGGTGGTCGTGGTGGTCATGGTGATGATGATGATGATGATGATGATGCAGCTGTTGTATTTGGACAGTGGCTCTCGTCTTGCTTTTATGTTGGGGCTACTAATGCATCTGCAGGTTTGAAATTTCCTTTGTTGAATGAGATATTCTGCAAGAAGTTCTTCAAAAATGGTAAACACTAGTTCTTGAATGAGTTAACATAGCCTTCATTGTAAAAATAACGCAGGACCTAAAACACAAGATCGGCAAAAAACAAAACCAAAAACACTCCTTACTACGTCAGTCGCTTGAGGTTCCTTGTTCGTGTCCTCATTTCAATACTGATGTATGCTGAAGATGTTACTGACCAACCCTTGTTAATTATCAACAAGCTTTTGACATCATAAATTTAGTCTAGCAGAAATTCAGCATGGAATTTTCAGAAAACAAGCGTAGAAAATATGACATCGCCCAGGCTGGCTTATTTTCTCGGAGCTCCGTACAGTACTGTAACTTAATGTTTGAAAGACATTAATTCCTCTTGAAATCTAATCGACAGATACTGATTCTCGTATTTACTGCAACAAGCATATATGTTTTCACCGTCATTTTTTATTTATTATATTTTATTTTTATTTCATTCATTGCGCATGGTCGAGCGAAATCCGATGATTGCATCCTAAAGGCATAGCGACAGTGATTAGAGACTTTACACTGCATCAGTATCAGATTTTATCTCGGTAAAGAAAATCAATATAATTCTAGTTCAGTGTAAATACTGTTGAAAATCATCAATTAACGACAAAAATAAACATAAAAAAATACAGCTCTTATAGTGTTTACTTTTTTTTTCATTCAGCTTTGGGGGGAAATAATACAAGGAATGCAAAAATATTCCTTACACAGTTAATGCGAATGCGTAAAAGCTTGTATTTCAATGAAAGTTAAGAAGCCTCTTTGTTTCTTTCGTTTTGCTCAAAGACTTCTGATACTATGGTTTTCGCAGGTAAACAATATTCTTGTTATTAGTTTGTTTTCTCGGATATGTTGAAAATAACGAGGGAACGAGGGTGATTTCAGAATTTCTATGAACATTAAACAAAGTATCTGGATGTGATGGGAAATGTGTGGAGTGAAGTGTTTGATTTTATTAAATGAAAAATTATTCATAATAACATATCTTGCTATCAATAATATATTGTATGTGAATATGATTGTACTGGGTCTACATTTTTTCATGCCACAGGCTAGCACATACGCACGCATGAACACATATTCGAGTAAATAATTCGTGTATATATGTATGTGATTATAAATATGTTTATGCATGTGGGTGTGGGTGTATATATATATATATAATATATATATATATATATATATATATATATATATATATATTCGTCTCTGTTGCGTTTACATTCGTTTCTTTACCAAGAGATCTAATGCTCACAGCTTAGTTTTTCCTTGGGGCTGGCCGTGTTGGAGCAAATATCAGAATTAATCAGCCGAAATTTGCTATGATCCGGTTTCTGACTGAAGATTAAAGGCTTCGAATGACCTGTCTGTTTTCCCTGTTCGTCTCTTTATATATAAACTTTTATTCCTATATTTATATATATATTATATATATATATATATATATATATATATATATATATATATATATATATAATATAGGAGTAAATATAAGGATAAGCAAGTTAGACAAGTCGATATGCAAAAAAAACATTAAATACATTTAATATTTAATATTTTTTGTATAAGGCTGCGAACTGGCAGAAACGTTACCACTCCGGGCGAAATGCTTAACAGTATTTCGTCTGTCTTTACGTTTTGAGTTCAAATTCCGCCGAGGTCGACTTTGCCTTTCATCCCTTTTGGGGTTGATAAATTAAGTACCAGTTGCGTACTGTGGTCGATCTATGTATTTATGTATGTATGTATATATATGTATTTATTTATAATCAGTCCGTAACGGGTTATGCTGAGTTAGTTCTCGTTAGCAGTCCAGCCAAGGGCAAAACAAAGAGTACACAGTCGACTATTGGTGGTTGATAGAATATATATTTCAGTCAACTCTACCCAATATATTGAGCTCTCTATTCGGCAAAGCTTCAAATCATCTGAATATATTTTGATATACTTGCAAACTCTTAACAGTATATGTGAAATGCATGTGCGTGTGTGTGTGTGAGTCCTTGCGCGAGTGTGTAGAACTATGTATTTTCATGCAAGTAACGGATATATTCAGAAACTTCAGAGATTATGCCTTAGATGATGGGAGTGCACTATCTTCAATGCTTGAATATATTATATATAAAGACTCAGGTAATGTACTTTTGTATATCTATCTCTTTATTAAAGTATTGAACGAAACAGATATTTGTGTGCCCGAAAATACATACGCACTACACAGAGACGCAAGCAAGCGATATCCAACAGTCACGTAGATGCACACAGAGGTGCATACATACATACACACTTAGTTAGAGAGATAGTGAGAGAGAGGAGGAACACAGAAAACGTATATGGTTTTTGTACTTGATAAAATGTTAACGTGTTCCATTTTGAGGTGTGCCATTATGTGGCACAATGTAGTCGTCATACTTCGTGAGGATTAGTGTGGCAAAAATGCAAAACGAGGCTTTGACGGACTTGCTTTCTCCACTGCAACGTAGTCCTCATTGACACTTTTTCATGCTCTCAATTCCTTCTCCCCATATTTAAGATTTCTATGTCAACCCAATTGTACTTATTTGTATACTGATGCGTAGAAGGACCTACATCATTGTTCTACATTTTTGATCATAATGCCGACGAAGAGCCTAGGTTGCGTTCCGTTGCCTATTGAAATATTAGGCTCATGTAATCAATACTTTTTTACTCCTTTTTACTTGTTTCAGTCATTTGACTGTGGCCATGCTGGAGCACCGCCTTTAGTCGAGCAAATCGACCCCAGGACTTATTCTTTGGAAGCCTAGTACTTATTCCATCCATGTCTTTTCCCGAAGCGCTAAGTTACGGGGACGTAAACACACCAGCATCGGTTGTCAAGCAATGTTGGTGGACAAACACAGGCACACAAACATGTACACGCATATACACACACACACATACACACACACGCACACACACACCACATACACACACACACACACACACACACACACACACACACACACACCACACACACACATATATATATATATATTATATATATATATACATATATATATATACATATATATATACATATATATATATATACGAGTGGCTTCGTTCAGTTTCCGTCTACCAAATCCACTCACAAGGCTTTGGTCGGCCCGAAGCTATAGTAGGAGACACTTGCCCAAGGTACCACGCAGTGGGAATGAGCCCGGAACCATATGCTTCGTAAGCAAGCTACTTACCACACAGCCACTCCTGCGCCCAATGGATAAATGTTCTATGATACTTTTCTTTACTAGTCGCAGACTCTGCAGTGGAGTTATAAAGGTTCCAATTCTTCATAGTAGTTTCAAATTTTGGCACATGGTCAGACATTTCTGGGGTGGTCTATGTCGATTACGTCCACCTCAATGCACAAGTGGATGAAACGCATAATTTTAATTCAGAACATGAAGACGGACGAAATGCCGCAAAATATTTTGCATGCCGTGCTAACGATTCAGTTAGCTCACAGCCTTGACCAGCCAATCATACGAGGGATCTCTCTCTCTACACACACACGCACACACACACACACACACGCACGCACACACACACACACACACATATATATATATATATATATATATATATATATATGCACATACAGAGAGAGAGAAGCAGACACACAGACAGAAATATAAAGGATGCTCACGGATATGTAAACTAGTTTTTTTTATGAGTGTGTGTGTTTTTGCGTGTTCGTATATATGGATATATACCAAATCGGTCGTTAAGTTACATAACTTCACGTTTGAGTCGTACACGTGAACCGGTCATATGAGCGACTAAAGTGTGCAGAAAAATCTTATGCAGATTTTGCAGAAAAATCAACTACAAGCAATGGGACGTGCACAGTACGTATATTACGTTGACACACAGTGAAAGCTTTGAGTCAAAAAATTGAAATGGCATTTCGAGCACGGCTCTTCGTCAGAAAAAGAGAAACATCAGAGAGAAGGAAATAGTGGAAGGAATAGTGTACGAGGAAAACAAGTGTGTCGTTATTTGGTCGAAAAATAATACACACACACACATACACACACACATGAACACAAACAGGCACACATACATATAAAATATATATATATGTGCGTATTTATGTGTATGTGAATATATATATATACACAGAGAGACACAGACACATACACACACACATATAAGTACATATATGTGTGAGTGTGTGTGTGTTTGTGTGTATATTTATGTATAAAGGCGATACAGTTATATGCGTACGTGTATCTGTAGCGATATGTATATGAACTTTTATGTAACTCCTGTAAATGCAGAAATGTTTTGTGTGTGTATTTATACGTGACGGGAGATTGGAGGTCGTTGAATGCACTATTGTGAACATAGGAGCTGCTTTTCATAAGTTACAAAAATATAATATATCCAACCCTATACTCTAGTGTATAATATTCGAATTTTCCTCAACAATTATTGAATTAATTAATTTTGAAGTGAATGCTTAACGCAGTATTGTTTGCTTGTTTCTTTCTTTCTTTTTGTCTTTATTTATTGTGCACTTAGCTGGATCACACAGTTCACATACACGGGCATTGTCACATGTGCACATAATATTATCTATAGTAAAAACCATCTATAGTAAAAATACTAAACTACAAAGACACATATTCAAGCATAGAAGCAAATACACACACATACATACATACATTCATATATATATATATATAATATTTTATATATATATATATATATATATAATATTTTATATATATATATAATTATATATATATATATATATATATAATATATATATATATATATATACATATATATACATATATATATATATATATATATATATATATATATATATATATATATATAACATACATATAAACATATATCTGTTTAGTTCAATACTTTAATAAGAGATAGATATACATATAACATATATATATATAATATATATATAATATATATATATATATATATATATATATATATAAACATACATATAAACATAATCTGTTTAGTTCAATACTTTAATAAAGAGATAGATATACATATAACATATATATATATTATATATATATATATAATATATATATATATATATAAACATATATATAAACATATATATCATTCTTTATAAATAGTTATATATAACTATTCAGCAACTAAAAATATATAACCAGCACCAAAGAGAGAAAAAATAAATTATGAGAAATTACAAATATTCTATTTATTGAAATAGATTAACAATTAAAAAAAGTTGCTTACAAAATTTATTGATTCTCTAATTTAATTAAAATATTTAATTGAATTTAGATATATATTTTTTAAAATATATGAACAGATTCTGGTAAAATATATATATTAAGTCTTCCTGCGCTCTGTTGTAATTCAATTGAATTTTAGCCCTTTTACAATATATAGATAATTTCAAATGGATTTCCAATACTAAATCTTTAAGAAGTAATTTCTCTTTTTTAATCCTCTTATTAATTTTATATTTCGAAACTGGATGGACCTCAACCGACTGATATTATAAGGAGTGTTATTTTTTTTTTCTGATCTGGCGATTTATGTCCTGCGTTAATTTTACAATGAGGGCTATGTTAACTCATTCAAGAACTAGCGTTTGCCATCTTCGAAGATCTTCTTGCAGAATCTCATTCAACAAAGGAAAACTTAAACATCAGGATTTTAGAATTCTGTGAAATGCGGCTCTGTATATGAGATTTGTGTGAAATGCGGCTGTGTATATGAGAATATTCCAGTCATCTATGCGACTATAAACCTTTTCATACACAGACATACAAACGCACACGCACACGCATTTGCGCACGCGCACCATCACACACATTAAACCGTTTCTCCGAAACTTTCATATATAGAGGGAGGGAAAGCGCGAGAGCGAGAGAGAGATGGATAGACAAGATACATATAGACACATATGCATTTGCATACATATATGCATGCACAGGCACGTGTACACACATACACATCACATACGCACATGCACGTGCACACGTATGTACATATATATATGATTTTAATAACGGAGTGTTTCTCTATATTTATCCGAGTGTTGTCGTGTTTTAGGATGCATTTTGCATAGCTTTAGCGATGTCGTGTTGAGGATGATAATTTTGGACAGCTGCTGATCACAGCTGGACTCCCTACCCAAATTTCGATAACTCGGTAATACAATTTCAAAGAATGTGCGGTAGAAAAGGAGATTTCCTTGGATGTCACAGAAGAAACTTCTTTCTAAACAATCACTTCAATTGTTTAAAGAAGATGCTCATCCAATGATCAGACTGTGTTTCTGCTCCATTAGGTTCGAGAGATAAACTGCACAATTCGGCATATTTAGTCTCTAGGAGCCTTTAACATCGAAGCTCTCATGAACATAATGTTTCTGTCAGCTTAAGAGATTGTGTTACGCTTCTAATTTAAATCGATTACATCAACCCCGCTGTTCAAATGGTACTTAATTTCTCAACCCCGAAAGGATGAAAAGCAAAGTCGCTCTCGACGGAATTTGAACTCAGAACATGTAGAAGGATGAAATGGCGCTAATGCATTTTGCCCGGCATGCTAACGAGCTTCTCGGTCCACTGTCTTCATAATCTAACAGATATTAACAATGAATACGCAGATATAAGCATCAAGTGAAATATCTCAGGGATATTGGATGCTAGTCCTGTTTATGGCTCGCTACGAAGATCTCTTATTACTCGTTACGCCGTGGATGTCCGCAGGCTGTTGATCCAAATAACCGGTTCAATGATGTGTTAGTGATCAATACATTTGAAGAGGAGAAATGCTTCAATATTCAAGAGTGATTATCTTGGGTAAATACCGTTCATATCGCTAGCCTCACTGTTACTGATTTGCAGATATGGAAAAGAAACGGTCACACCACAAACAAGAGATGTAAGAAAAGTGTTATGTATATAGTGTATTGCAATTTCTCCTCAGCCAAATTAAAGTGTATGATGTCCAGTCATTGAGGGATCCACTGATGGGGAGCATGGTCTTGTGATCAAGATTTTATATGTTGGGCGATTGGATGTAACACCTCTATTTTGTTTTATGTAGTAATATAGAAGTCAAATGAGCTAAACAAGCAACTATTCCAAATTCAACCATCTCCTTGACAGGTTTATAAAATCTATTTCTGCTTGTGTGTGTGTATGTGTGTATGTGTGCACGCGTGCATCAACATGTGTGTATATAACATTGATTTGTATTCATCTATTGCAGCAAAAGTGTTCGAAGCTTATATTTATTGCATTTCAGATGACCGACCTCCCGACCACAATACAGGGTGCCTTCCTAATAGCGCCACTTACATATATCTTAACTGATAATAATTACACCACATTTAATATAATGTTTCAGATAATTTTGCTGTTCCTTACTCCACAGTTAAAGCTCTGTCCTATAACTGTCTATATTTAAAACAGGAATTATCCAAAAAAGCAAGGAGCGTTTTAAATTAAGAACTGTGGTCTAAATATAATGGTATAGGACAATTATAAGCCCTTGTCTCGGACAAACTCGTGTCTCCAGCTTTGACAGCGCAACAGATATTAGACCACATACAAACGATGGTAGATGCACGGTAATGTAAAACATTAATAGCCTAAAAATTATTCCAATTAATTTTATATTAAGGAGGTTATGAATTTTCTCTTTGAGTGTAAATTCTCCATAGGTACTTTTTCACACAAGCAGCTATGTATATAAATATATATATATATATATAATATATATATATATATATATATGGACATGTGCGTGTGTGTGTGTGTATACACGCATATATGCCTAAATTGTAGGTAAATATATGTGTGTGTGTTGTGTATATGTGTGTATATGTATGTAGGTATGTATGTATCTAGCTATCCATCTTAAGTAGTGATAACCCTAAACATATGTTTTCAATAACGCGAATGTAAATTTCTTAGACATACTTCATAAATATGCTCGTCGACTTGTACCGAAGTATGAACCGTTAAGCTGGTGCATTTGTAGGTAAACGAAGATAACTGGTAGACAGCTTTAACAAGTTTGAAATGCTCTTTATTAATCCACGAATTTCCATTTATAAATACGTATCTGATATATGACTAGATATATTTATAAGATTAGCAATCAGCTTTCACTTCATTAGTCTTAATAATACATTAATATAGAAAAAAATATTCATTTGACATTTATCTGCGAAGCTATTAACTTAATTATCATTTTATACTAGAGACAAGAGTATTGCTATCAAAAGCGATGGTTTAATACCGTGTCCTTTGGATTAAGCTGGATTAGTTTCAAGTGGAAGAATAAACAGGTCAGACTTTCAAGATGTTACACTAGAGAACGTTTGACATTTGCCAACTATCAAAATTTATGAAGGCGCATATGTGTTAACGTAACAGAAATTCTTTATTGCGTGCGTTCAAAATTATACGAAAGTATTTGTATGTGTAGCCAAATTCCTTAAAATTAAAGGGCATTGATTTCGGCAAAGGGAAGTTCACATTAAATAATGTAGAGATTGAAACCCCTTAAAATATCGGTTTGTTACAGCTGGAAAACTTTAATCGTATGTCCGTTTGATCAGAACAACAACGACGAGGATGACTGCAGCAACAACTGCAGTGGAGGCGCAATGGCCCAGTGGTTAGGGCAGTGGACTCGCGGTCGTACGAACGCAGTTTCGATTTCCAGACCGGACATTGTGAGTGTTTATTGAACACAAACACCTAAGCTCCATGAGGCTCCGGCATAGGATAGTGGTGAACCCCGCTGTACTCTTTCATCACAACTTTTTCTCACTCTTTCTTCCTACTTCTTCCACAAAGTAGAGGCACCATGGTGTAACCCACGATGGTGTGGTAAACTTTCAGACCTTAGTCTAGATTGCGAATCCTCAGTACCCCAGGATGGTTCAGCTCTCCAACCGTTAAAAGCCACCGTTTACGGAATGAGGATAACAACGTGCAACCACCAGTCTATCGCGTGTGGTGGGTGGATATTCAAGTTGCCACACGCATTCTTAGTAGCTTAGAGTAGGCTCGAATTAGAGATTATTCTTCGTGGCTAATGGTGTGAGTCCTGACACTGGAAGAAGAAGAAGAAGAAGAAGAAGAAGAAGAAGAAGAAGAAGAAGAAGAAGATTTGGATGAGGGGGTGAAGAGAAAAAAATATAATATAATAAAATATAATAGAATATATGGGAGCATGTGTTTCGGTATTTATTATAATGTAGCATATGCTTGTAATTATTAAATATTAGCTAAATAAATATGTAAATTAGAGATTACTTTATTTTAAGTAGGAATAGCGTATTGCGTAATAATGAGAAAAACGGAATATTTATCATTATGAATTATGATCGATTTTTGCTAAGGTATATTAAAACTATGTAGTAGTTAAACCGAATATTGATATCTAAAGATAACTAAACAAATATGAATTATAATATAATTTAATTTAGTCTGGAAAAGTAAGAAAGAAATAACAGATATGCAAGAATTTTATAGGTAGGGAAATATTATTTACGTATATTACGAAAGAAATAAGATTGAATGATTCTTAGAATATAACTGTTTATATATATGTATATGATAGAAATAAGTATATTTAGGCAAGATATTATATATTTTATATTGTATAAAATTATAGATATGAAGGCTAATATAAGAATCTAATTAATTCAAATTTAGTAAAAATATTAATGGTAAATAAAGCACCTAATTATTAATGATATTGGTAATTAAAGGATGATTGATGTTATTTATAGAATAGATATTTAAGAGTTTGTAGGCAAAGCGGGAATTTTTCAACTCTCTCGTAAAATAATTTGTTGCTAGAATAAAGAATATTATAGCACTCCGATGTGCAGAGTTGACAAATTCTATGTGGTGGATGGTAAGCTTTCGAAGAACATATAATCTTCCAGCTAATCTTCTATCTGATATTACTGTCTTTTAGTTTCTAGATGAAGTTACTAAGACTAGTCGAAGAACTTTTGGTGTGGTTTCTAAAAGAATACTCATGGTTGACCAATCTAAGTTTCATATATGATTCCGTAGAACCAACGTAGAGAAAGAGTTTATCTTCAGCTTCAAGTATAGCTTGGTATACTTACCAGTTACGCACTGGGGTCTATGTAATCGACTTAATACCTATGTCTGTCCTTGTTTGTCCCCTCTGTGTTTAGCCCCTTGTGGGTAGTAAAGAAATATGTATACTTTATTCTTCCGTTTGCAATAATTATTAAATTCACAGTGCTCTTTACCCTACAATCACAGAACTTACTAAGATGAATACTAGAATTAGAAGATGGGTTATGTGCAGTAGACTCCTTTTGATTGTTCATATTAGAATATCCTGACTTTGGTATAACTGTTATATTATGTATTTGTTTATTGAGAATATTATGTTTACGTTTAACGGAAAAATTATCTAATTTAGCATAATTCATAGAAATAATTACGGGAAACAGAATGACCAATACTAAAATGACTACTCTGAATTATGACACTACATTTGATTTTATGACGAGAGAAGTGTTTGCTTATGATCTAACTTATGACTTTAATTAAGTTTGATTTTACTTGCTTAACCAAATGATATTCTCCTTTATTGTATTTTTACCAGAATTGGGATTAAGTTTGTTATAGTGGATTTTATATTAGATATATATTTTAAATTTCTTTTTATATTGTAAATAATGCTAATGTTGCTATTATTATTGTATGGTCTCATGTTCGTAATGACCTTTTCAGAGGCTAATTTATTATTTATATTTTCTGATTTTGGTCATAACTCGCTTTTGGTTTGATATGTTTAGGGAGTAATATATGAATGTTTATATTGTTATCATCAACATCGAGATAAGTGCTAGTCTTCAGGTCTCTCTTTATCGTTTCTACTACCCTATTTCCATGCTGGTTATTTTTGTTCAGTATACAGTTATTATAGAATCTATTAGTTGTTTTATCGGTATTTATTTTGTTAATCATAGCTTTAGTCTTAAGTCTTTTTGTATCTAGGTTATATTTTCCATCTTGTAGAAGCTTTTGCTTGTTATTAATCATATGTGAACCATTCTTGATATGTTTAATTTTTTGTTTGTACCCTGCTTTTTCCAGTGCAGTATTATATAATTACTTCTTATCGTTAAAGATATCTTCGTTAGATGAGAGGTAATTTATTCTTTTTTCGATGTTGTTGACTAAATAAATTAAAATAGACTTTGGTTGATTACTTTTTGTATTAATATAGGGTATTGTGGAGTTAAGCGTATGGTATTGCAAATATTTGCCGATATTCAGGTTTAAATTCACGTGTAATTAACTGAGCTATTCTCTGTTCCATTTGAAATATCAAATCTAAATTGGTTAAAGAACTGCTAGAATCTTTTCTTGTATAATTCTAGCTTTCTATTTGAAGGATTTTTTGTAGCTAAATGCATAAGCATTATATATAGGATCTAACTTCTTAAACTTATTGGTAAATTGCCTGCATCCTTTCAAGAAATATGTTAACCTTAGTTCTATAAGCTCATAAACCCTGACGAGTTTCTACCCCATACAGTTGAAAATGATACCAATTCTTAGCAAATACTTAGAATTACGTATCAGCAAGGGGCATGAATCGGAACATATGTGTTGGTTTTTGGCATCTGCCATTTCTGTTAGAGCTTTACAATTCATAATATATTTGTATTGTTTTTATAAAAAATTTCAACATCTTTGTATCTTACAAATGAATTATTTATATTTCCATTATACTCCATTTTCTTTCATTCAAGATATATATATATATATATATTTATAACTAACGTTTCTGAGAATTTACTCTCATTATCGTCGGTTATGGAACTTACAAGTAAAATAGAACCGCTATTTTGGAATTCATCTTTGTTCATTATTAAAATGATAAAAGGTGGTTATTTTCTAATTTACATATATATATATATATAGTATATTATCATATAGTATATTATCATATAGTATATTATATTTTGTGAAATTTGATTTAGTATTTCTAAATTGAATTTTTCCCTGTAAGTTTGGAATAATATTCCCTCATTTGATATATATATATATATATTATATATATATATATATATATATATATATATATATATATTTATATATATATGTGTGTGTGTGTCATATCATATGTATGAGTAAATATGCAAATATCATATATATATATATATATATATATATATATATATATATCAACAATTGAGGGTAAAATTAATTAATCAATTTCACCAAGTGTTCAGTATGTAAAAGGACCATTTAAGGCGAATTCAAAATATTACATTATATAATTAGGGCTTAGTAAAATAAATTAGTTTGCCACATACTGAACTTAGTAGAAATAGCAGCCAAAAAAAATTTTTTTAGCCATTTCTACTACTTAAAGAAAAATTTTATATATATATATATATACATACATACATACATATGTATGCAGAAAATGTAAGTTTAATATATAGATAAATAGATTCGCTCGTTAATAGAGAGATAAATAAAGAAAAAGGGAGTGGCGAGCGAGACAGAGGGGAGAGATAGAGAGAGAGAGAGAGAGAGAGAGAGAGAGAAGAGTGAGAGAGAGAGAGAGAGATTGAGAGAGAGAGAGAGAGATATCAGGATCGGACATAGAAGTATGAAGCGCAGGACTGCAAGGTATTCAGACCTTTACTTGTCTATTTCGCACCACCGAAACTCCTTCATAATTGTATCAGAAATTAATCATAAAAAGAAGCATAAGGTCAGAGAAGCAATTTATAAAACTTCTTTCACATAAAATGTAAGTTAATATTAATGTAAACTAATTTTAAAATGCACTTTAATATCTTTCCATATTAAATTATGTTTAAATGCTTCCAGACGTACGTGCATATATACATGTAAATATCCTCAGTTATGTAGCTGCCTATATATGTGTATACGAACAGAAATTTTCTGAGATGATTAGTTATTTTACATTATTGAAATAGGCTCAATTCCAACTTCTAAAGTTATCAATGTATCTGTTATATCTACCAAACGTCCATGCACAAACACTTGTATACTTGTATGTGTGTCTACGTGTGTGTGTGTGTGTGTGTTCGTGTGTGTGTGTGTGTGCGTGTATACATGCATATATGCTTACACACACAGGCGCACAAACACACACGCGAACATATATATATACATATATAAATATATACGTATACTTGCAAAACGTTAGCACGCTGGGCGAAATGCTTTGCGATATTTCGTCTGCCGCTACCTTCTGAGTCCAAATTCCGCCGAAGTCGACTTTGCCTTCCATCCTTTCAGGGTCGATTAAATAAGTACCAGTTACGCACTGGGGTCGATGTAATCGACTTAATCCGTTTGTCTGTCCTTCTTTGGCCCCTCTGTGTTTAGCCACTTGTGGATTGTAAAGAAATAGGTATCTCCTCTTCTTAACGTTCTGAGATCAAATTCCGCTGAGTTCTACTTTGCCTTTCATCATTTCGGTGTCGATAAATTAAGTACCAGTTGTGTACTAGGGTAGATCTAATCGACTGGCGCACTCCCTCAAAATTTCGGGCCTTGTGCCTAGAGTAGAAAAGAATATACTACAAAGCATATTGAAGGTTTATAAGTCAATTCTGTGACTACTATGTGTTCACATTTCGATTGAATGTTATTTTTATTTTTTTTTTTTGCTTTATCCTTTCACTTGTTTCAGTCATTTGACTGCGGCCATACTGGAGCATTGCCTTTAGTCGAGCAAATCAACACCAGGACTTATTTTTTGTTAGCCTAATACCTATTCTTTCGATATAGGTTGCCAAGCGATGTTGGGGGATCAAACACAGACACAGACACACACACACATATGCGACGGGCTTCTTTTAGCTACCGTCTACCAAACCCACTCCCAAGGCTTTGGTCGGCGCAAAGCTATAGTGGAAGACACTTGCCCAAGCTACCACGCAGTGGGACTGAGCCCGAAACCATGTGTTTGGTATGCAAGCTACTTACCATACAGCCACTCCTTCGATTATTCTATAGAATTTAGAGACAGCACTGATAGTTACTGCATTTAGTATACGTAAACACTGCGAACGTAAAGAAGATAAAAAAAGTCTATGTGTGTATATACATATTTCTGTATTAATATTTATGCATATTTCAGGAGTTATTGCATATTCTTTTAATCTTTTATTTGTTTCAGTCATTTTACTACGGCAATGCTGGAGCATCACCTTTTGTCGAACAAATCAACCCAGGTCTTATTCTTTGTAAGCCTAGTACTAATCTTATCGCTCCCTTTTGCCGAACCTCTAAGTTACCGGGATGTAAACACACCAACATCGGTTGTCAAGCGATGAGGGACGACACACACACACACACACACACACACACACACATATATATATATATATATATATATATGTTTGTAGAATAAAACTTACTTGGAAAATGATGCATGGCACTCGATCATATAATAATATAAATAATATATAAATATATGCATATATACATACATATATGTACATACCTACATATATATGTATATATACAGGCATATATGGGACATAAAAAAACGTTGAATACAATGAGAAACGAAAACATAAAAACAAAAACATCGAAACGAACTTTATCCGACAACGAAAAAACGAACAGAGAAATGAGACATACAACATAAAGAACATCCCCCCTCTTCATTTGTCCTTGTTTCACCTACTCCCCGTTCAAAAGAAAGGACAAGACGCGACTTAGTTGAAACAGTTCTTCCCACAAATCAAATTAAATAAAATTTGGGATTTTTTGCGGAAGGTGAAAATGGTAACAAGAACAGGACAGTGAGAACGGAACAGCAAAAACAATAAAAAGTAGAAACAGTAAAAGACAGAACAATGAGAACAAAACAGTAAAAACAAACGTTGAGGACTGTTAAGCCAAGACGATGGAAAAATTATTCTAAACGTTTAGGGAGGCGAGCTTATGAAGAGACAGTATAAGCCCGTTTAGTCTTTGCGAAGATAGTAGTCAGAAATATGAATTCCCTTTCGCCACGTCAGCGACGAGAGAGTCGAGGAGGAGGAGTGAGAGAGATGGAACGGTGAAGGGGAGAGGAGAAGAATAGGGAAGAGTATGAGAGAAAAACAGAAAAGATGAAGAGCAAGAGAGGAAGAGAGATAGACAGAGAATAGATAGTAAAGAAGAAGAGTGCGCATCGTAAGTATTAAGATAAAACTTACTTGGAAAAGGATGCGCGGTATTCGATCATATAATAATATGCATGTATATATACATGAATATGTATGCATGTACATATATATGCATATATTTACATATGCATATATTTATATATGCACATATTTATATATGCCTATATTTATATATTATTTATGTTATTATATGATCGAACACCACGTATCCTTTTCCAAGTAAGTTTTTATCTTAATAATTACGATGCACACTAACTATGAAATCATATGATTTGCAACTGAATCTGTTTTTAAGAGACGAAATCCAAGTTGCATTCCCTCGCTGTCGGTACATTGAATATTTATTAAGGTAGTTTTGACTTTAAGAGTCCCTTATAGCGTGAGGTATTTACGTGTACTAATGCCCTTAATATAATAAATGTATTTAAAAAGGAATAAATTAATTATATATCGTGTATTAATTTGTCCCTTAGCTGGTTTTTCACGCTGACTACTTGATAAATTATTTTATTAGATATTATCCTTATATTTTAACTTTAAATATGACATTTGATCACTTGCTTTCTTTATTCAAAATTCGGACAAAACTTATGGGATGACCTGATTGATATATATATATATAGGGAGAGTTTACGAAAAATACAAAAGACGAAGACTGGTGGTGTACAAAACAAACAGATGTATTAGTATAAGGCTCAGGAATAGAAAATGTCTTTACGTTTCGAGCCTACACTCTTCTACAGAAAGGAACACAGAAAAAACAAGGAGAGAAACAAGGAGATAAACAAGGAGAGAAAAAAATGTGTGTTGTGGCTAACGGTCTATAATGGCGACTGACTGATATATATATATATATATATATATATATGTATGTATGTATGTATGTATGTATGTATGTATGTATGTATGTATGCATGTATGTATGTGTGTGTATGTCTGTCTGTATTTGATAATCGATATTGGTGTGTTTAAGTTCTCGTAACCTACCGGTTCGGCGAAAGACCCACCGATAGAATACGTACTAGGCTTATAAAAATAAGTCCTGAGGTCAATTTCTGTGATTGAAAATCCCTTAAAGTCAGGGTTTCATCATGGCCGTAGTCAACTGACCGAAACAAGTAAAACAATAAGAGAAAACATATTTACATAGGCATATACAAACAAACATACCCATGCAAGCATACATACATGCACACATGCATTCATACATATATATATATATATATACACCTACATACATACACACACATACATGCATGCATGCTGACATACATAAACGGTTCTGTGCATATGTATATGTATATATGTATGTACATACATGTATGGTATCTGTGTGGTGTTTTATGCATAGACTTATGTATATGTTAATGTCCGCGAACAAAATACATACCATGTGAGATACGGCTAGTATATGTTGGCAACAAAAAGTTGCAATTTTAGCGAAAGGCATTTGCCAAATATAAAAATATTACCATCCATCATTTAAAATATATGGAGAAAGTATATAGATTTATTTTGATTTGTAGCTGTAAACTATGAATGCATTTGTGGGCACATATTTACATATACAGAAGCAGACACACACATATACGCATGCGCCCCATCACACAAAGTTTTATATGATGTTTGTGTGTGTGGTTCTGTATGTGTCTGTGTGCATGTGTGTGCATATTTATATATATATATATACGTGTGTATGTGTGTGTGTGTGTGTGTGCATGTATATATCCATACATATATATATATATTATATATATATATATATATATATATACATATATATATGTATATGTATATATATATATATGTGTGTGTGTGTGTGTAAGTATATATATATATATAATATAATATATATATATATATATATATATATATATACGTACATATACATGTATATGTATGAATATGTATACTTCCATATGCGCGTATGTAAGCAAGTATTTATGTTTTAAAGTGATGAATATATATATATGTATTATATATATATGTATATATATATATTATATATATATATATATATATATATATATAGAGAGAGAGAGAGAGAGAGAGAGAGAGAGAGACGGAAGTGAAGAGGGAGACAGAGACAGAGAGAGTCAGGGGCAGAGACAGCAGGAGTGTGTGAGTAGCACGGAGACTAACAAAACTTGTGAAAGAAGATATATTTGTCTTCTAGAAAGCAAACAAAAAAATCAGAAAAACGGATTACTTTATCAGAAAATTCTGACGCAAATGAATGATTTTTTAAATAAATATTTTAGCACTCTATTTTATATATTATTTTTTTGTAGAATTAGTTATCAGTTCTATCATATTTTTCACATATTTTTTAAATCACAATTTTGAAATCCGTTAAAGTAACGTCTGTGTTTGTTTTTGCTTATATTATACAAAATCAGCAATGATGCGGACATTAATATAATACAGTTCTTTATGTGTTTCGTTTAAAAAATGTAGTAGATAAATTTAAAATTATTACAGACACGCTGCTGATGATATTGGACTGGTGCACAATTATTGCGGCTTTTTTTTTTTCAAGTAATTGCATTCAACAAAAGCAATAACAACATGTAACAAAAACATCTTTTAATGATTATTCCGAAGCATATTCACCATCTACTTCAATTACTGAATCTCATTTGCTTGGCAGACGATCAGACCGTCATTTAAAAATATTTGTGTTAAATATTGTTATTGTTTTTGTTGATTACAATTTGTTGAAAAAAAAGCCGCAATAATTATGCACCAACCCAATAGTAACCATGTTGATAATGATGAGGAGGAGGAGAGGGATAATGCGGTTTTGCTGTACGATCATAATCACAATAAAAAAATATCAATAATAATAGATGTAATATTTGGTATCTGTTTTGCTATCATCTTTAAGAACAAAACAGCATGATCATCAGTATCAACATCATCAACGACAATAATAATCCTTTCTACTTTAAGCACGAAGGCCAGGAATTTACTTGTCTGGGGGACTAG
The DNA here is from genome assembly GCF_006345805.1 of Octopus sinensis. Classification (NCBI taxonomy): domain Eukaryota; kingdom Metazoa; phylum Mollusca; class Cephalopoda; order Octopoda; family Octopodidae; genus Octopus; species Octopus sinensis. The sequence goes on along the minus strand of NC_043001.1, from coordinate 34,850,962 downwards.
ACGATTACATCTACCCCAGTGTTTCACTGGTACTTAATTTATCGACTCCGAAAGGATGAAAGTCAAACTCGACCTCGGTGGAATTTGAACTCACAGCGTAAAGACGGACGAAATGCCGCGAGTGAAGCATCTTGCCCAGCGTGCTGAAGATTCTGCCAGCTGGCAGCCTTACCAATAACAATAAGAAGAATTTCTTTTTCTTGGTCAGAAGTACCAGAGAAACTATATCCATAAAACAAGGACTGAGAAGAAGTAAAATGAACGAGAGAGGTATATCGATAAGTAATAGCAAAAAGTATAAAAATAACAAAACAGAACAAGAAAAATAAACCAGAAAATATGAATACGGCAACCACAAAGGTGACCTGAAGCGCGCCACACACACACATACACACACACACACACACACACACAAAACTCTAACCAAAACCTGAAAGTAATTGGTTAAATCCGCCTTGCACATAAGGACATAATTTCAGCTAATAATGTTGATATTACAGATATCAATCACCTGTACTATGCCTCCGCGAAGATTTCAACGATTGTATGTGGTGAAATGATTAGAAAACGAAAACATTCCCAGAAGAATGTATTCGACACAAAATTCAGCTACTAAGGTCTGACATAGAATGTTTAAAAAACCTTTAGTTTGACAAAACTATTAAACTCACAAAAATCCGAAAATTAAAAAAAAAGTATAATATAAAAACCATACTTGACATCGATGCCACCATCGAAACCAAGCAAAATGTATGTGCTAAAGCTGCCCGCATATCACGGTTTGAAAGGCGTTTTAGATTCTTCAAAGACAACATGTTCAAAAATAACCCCATAAACTTTTACAGGAAGATAAGGAAAATACCAGTTAAAGTAAAGTCCGTTCCATCAAAAGAAGAAGTGCAGGAATTTTGGAATAAAGTTTGGGCAGAAGTAAAAGGGCGCCTTCGATTGATAGAATATCTACTGACTTAGACTCCTTAGAGGAGCAAAAGTGGGAGGGTATCAAGGTATCAGGAAGTCAAGCAAATGGAAATCCCCAGGAAAGGATAAAATTCCTAACTTCTAGTTGAATGCCTTCACAGAGAGACATAAACTGCTAACAAAACTTTACAACAATGTTTTGCAACAACCTAGTATGATTCCCTCTCGGCTAGTTAATGATTTAAATGTGAGTCCTATGGTTGTAATGATCAGCTACTCATCAGCAAGATGATCTTGGAAGATTGCCACACACGACGCAAAAATCTTGTCGATAGCCTGGATAGACTATAAAAAAGCTTTTGATAGTCTACCACATATCTGGATTAAGCAATGTCTGGAAGTGTATAGAATTGCACCTTTTCTACAAAACTTATTGTCTGTAAGTATGAGATCATGGAGAATGACACTGACTTTGAACAGTGACAATGAATCTCTCAATGCTGGAGATGTAAAAATTCAATGTGGAATTTTCCATGGTGACTCTCCATCACCAGTCCTCTTTTGTGTAGCCTTAATACCTCTCTCGAAATTGCTCGATGGTGTACAATATTGCTATAAAATGTCTGATAAAAATATAAATCATCTCTTTTACATGAATGATTTAGAGCCTTTGTGATAAATGACCAACAACTACAGGGATTACTAGCAATTGTTAAACAATTCAGTGATAACATTAGCATATGCCAATACACACAGACAGAGAAATTAAGGCGAATAGGCCAGATATACAGTTCTATATTTAAGAGATGAGGAACTATGTACATTATTTAATATATAATAACATCAACAACAACATCGAAAAATACCTTAGGAATGAGAACCCAGGTTCGAAATTTCCCCAATACGCCTGATGAAGGCTGGAGGGTATATCAACCGAAACGTTGTGTTAACAACAAACAAGATGAGGACAAAATCCGTCAAAATGTAAATAATGTAAATAAGGCTAGATATAGTTGTCAGAGGTCATGAAGAAAAAATGCTTTCTAATTGTTGTATCAATACCAGCTGATGACAAACGTTTCTCTAAAAAAATGGAGAAACTTTCAAAATACAAAGACCTGGAAATAGAGGTAAATCGAATGTGGAATCTAAAATCAGAAACAATTCCTATCATAGTGGGTGCATTAGCTATGATAAAAAAATATTGAGACAAATACATAGCAAAAAACACCAGGACTTACAAATATATATAACATACAGAAAATTGCACTACTGGGCACTGCACACATCCTACGCAAACTACTTTCAATACAGTAACCATAAGAGCATCACAGCAAACCACAGCATATACCCAAGGCACACAGAGCTGCGCTCGGTAGTGAAGTGTAAGCACGTTATAAAAATAAAACTACTGAATAATAAATATAGATGTTTTCGATCTAATTGGATTCTTTGCCGTCAAATTGAATTATTTGCAATCAAATTTAAATTTTTCAATTGGTGCTCAAGCCTTGAAAAAAAAAGAGAGTTAAACTACATCAGCCGTAAGGGAATACATGTGTATCTTATCTAACTCATCCAGTAGAACCCACTAATTGATATCTGAAAAGTTCGATGAAATAACTCATGAACACTGCGATAGCTTCTACCAAAAGATGCTCCGTTACGTCGACCGGTCTGACAAGGGAAGATAATAGAAAACTAATCATTCGTTTATGTTCTCCCCTTGTTCAGATCGTTCGATGTAACGGAGCATCTTTTGGTAGAAGCTATCGCCGTGTTCATGAGTTATTTCATCGAACTTTTTAGATATCAATTAGTCGGCTCTACTGGATGAGTTAGATAAGATACACATGTATTCCCTTACGGCCGATGTAGTTTAACTCTCTTTATTTTTTTTCAAGGCTTGAGCGGCAATTGAAAAATTCAAATTTGATTGCAAAGATTTCAAATTTGATGGCGAAGAATCCAAACTAGATCGAAAACATCTATAATAATGATTATTATTATTATTATTGTTATTATTATTATTATTATTATTATTATTATTATTATTATTATATTATTATTATTATTATTATTATTGAGAAAGAAATCAAACGATGCTGTGCAAAGACAACAACAACAACAACGACAATAATAACAATAACAACAACAACAACAACAACAATAATAATAACAACAACAACAGTTTCAAACTCTGGCACAAGGCGATCAAGTTTTAAAGGGGAAATATCGATTACAACAGTTCCTATTTTAACAACACCTAAACGACCAAAACAATGTCGGCGTTGCTGGTATATGAAGGCATAATACAAAGAAGCTAAGCATTTTGTCCGGGGTGCCAACGATGCTGCTAGCTTTCTGCTTGAGGATTTCTACAAAAATAATCACCATTGTAATAGCTTTTCTAAGTACCGTCACCAACAGATTTGGTAGTTTCTTTATTTAGGCTAGTGAAATTACAAACACGTGTTCCATTAGTACAGAAACCTTCTCGGGTGGTAAGTAGCTTGCTTACGAACCACATGGTTTCGGGTTCAGTCCCACTGCGTGGCACCTTGGACAAGTGTCTTCTACTATAGCCCCGGGCCGACCAAAGCCTTGTGAGTGGATTTGGTAGACGGAAACTGAAAAAAGCCCGTCGTATATATATACATATATATACATATATATATATATATGTGTGTGTGTGTGTGTGTGTGTGTGCGTGCGTGTATATGTTTGTGTGTCTGTGTTCCCCCTTCCCCCATCATCGCTTCACAACCGATGGTGGTGTGATTACTTCCCCGTAACTTAGCGGTTCGGCAAAAAGAGACTGATAGAATAAGTACTAGGCTTACAAAGAATAAGTTCTGGGGTCGATTTGCTCGACTAAAGGCAGTGCTCCAGCATGGCCACAGCCAAATGACTGAAACAAGTAAAAGAGTACTGGGAACAGTAAGAATTTTAAGAAAGGTGATCGGTGTTTTAAAAAAAACGAGTTATGACCCGGTACAGAGACATTAATTTCAAATGTAACACATTCGTACA
>NC_043001.1:34824508-34837008 GCF_006345805.1 Octopus sinensis | reverse complement strand
TGTTTTCCACCTGCCTTCGTCTTTTGTTTATTTTCATAAAGCTTCCCGTTATATATATATATATATATATATATTATATATATATATATATATAAGAAGATTTATAGTTTGCTTGAAGCATTCTATATGGAATATACTGTTAAAGGATTTAAAATGCCAAACACAATGCAAATAGATTTTAAGATGAAGTAACGTAAACTAAAACTAAGTTACCTGGTAATCTTCGGTCGTATATATATATCCAATATTTCGGGACATACAAGTCCCTTCTTCAGGGTTAAAAAGGAACTGTCCTTGATAAGATATTTTATTGTCGGAGATAAAATAATTCTATGATTATATATACTTGTGTCTGTGTGTGTGTGTGAATGAAGACCAAACGGGAATACTTTTCCAATGCTAATTGAGATATTATATTCGGCTGGACGTGGAAAATTTCCGTAAATTGTTAGTCTGAGTTTGAATATTTTCAATCGCCAAGTGAAAAATAAGGCAAATTAATCTATTAGGAAGATTTTAACACTGTAAATATCTTTTGTCATCTACTTGCTCTCCTTCCGATCGTCACTCTCGAGCACCTCTTCCTCGCCCCGATCTCTCGTATTTTTTCACTCCTTATCTTTCCTTTTATTTTCTCATTAACTTTAGACGTTTTTTTATTTTATTTTACTTTCGTTAATTTTTGGAGGTAATTGTATTTATTTCCAAACGTATGATGTTTCTACTCCGAATGAGCCATCCATAGATATTATCATTTTGACTTCTATTGCTTACGATACACTTCCTAATATTCCATTTTTGCATGTGCACTCACGTACCGGCTTATGTGCATACATACATACAAATATTCACTGACATACACACTCATATATGTATGTGTATACACACACACAGATAGGTGCAGGAATTGCTGTGTGGTAAGTAGCTTGCTCACCAACCACATGGTTCTGGGTTCAGTCCCACTGCATGGCATCTTGAGCAAGTGTCTTCTGCTATAGCCTCGGGCCGACCAAAGCCTTGTGAGTGGATTTGGTAGATGGAAACTGAATGAAGCCCGTCGTATATATGTATATATATATATATGTGTGTGTGTATGCGTGTGTGTGTTTGTGTGTTTGTGTGTGTTTGTCCCCTAGCATTGCTTGACAACCGATGCTGGTGTGTTTATGTCCCCGTCATTTAGCGGTTCGGCAAAAGAACCGATAGAATAAGTACTAGGCTTACAAAGCATAAGTCCCGGGGTCGATTTGCTCGACTAAAGGTGGTGCTCCAGCATGGCCGCAGTCAAGTGACTGAAACCAGTAAAGGGAGAGACATATATATGATAATAATAATAATCCCATATATATATATCGGAAAGATATTCATCAACGGCTTTGATGATTAAACCAGTGAAATTTCGGATATAATAATCGTTTTTGAGAATTATGATATCCTCATATTGACTTTGTATACACACACACACGCACACACACATACACACATATATATATTTCTAGCAATAATGGTGCTGATTAGTGCCCCAGTTCATTTTACTGACGTATATATTTCTGCCTTTAGGTTGTAAAATTGCAAATTAGCCACCATTATTATTTATAATTTTCATACTACCAATTATAAAATCAGCGTATGATTTCAACGGAAATCTTATGAGCTGAGAAGGCGAGATTGAGTTTAACTCTAGGCATGGTGAAAACTACTGATAAGCATTAAAATAGGTTAAGCATCAGAATGCGGAATCATCGGTGATCTACCTTTAACTGAAGCATAGGGCCTTGTCCACTTTGTCAGCTCATTAAGATAGTGTTTTCGTGGCTATTTAATTGTTTTTGACTCTTATTTATAGCAATACTTTAGTGACCTATATTTTTCTGCCTTTAGGTTGTAAAATAGTGAATCAACCATCCATATTATTTATACATATATATACATACATGCATATATACATATATATGTATATATATATATATGTATGTATATATACACACACATATATATGTATATACACACACATATATATATATGTATGTGTCTCTTCTATTTTTGTTTTATTATTATAAATCTTCAACTGAGGAGGGAACCAGTTTCCAAATAAGATACAAGGCTCTATCTTTGGGATGTAGGTAACACAGACAAATTCACATTTGGAACTTCAGAAAATTCTTGCATATTTTTACTATTCCACTCACAGATTGGACTTAAAATGTACGAATCAGCCAGTCAGTATCGTTACTGAACATCCCAGTTTATCCAAATTCTCCTTTAAGCATTTACTAACAAAAATGGAGAAAAGAAATGAAGAAGAGAAAGCAGAGAGGAAAGGAAGAGATGCGAGCGACGGTGGTTTTATTAGTATGAATATGAATTCATAGTCTGGATATAGAAGCTGCATGTATGCATGTATGTATGTATGTATGATGTATATATATGTATGTATGTATGTATGATGTATATATATATATATATATATAGGTCACAATGTATGGATTCAACTAAGCCGTTGGTACTCATAAAGGAAGTTCTTTTTTGTGTCGTTCTACAATGCATAAAACCATAAAGTGTGTATTAAGTTTTATGTATATATATATATATATATATATATATTATATATATTATATATAAAATATATATATATACAGAGAAGAGAGAGAGATAGACAGGAGGTAGAGCTCGATACATAGATAGAGACAGACAAGCAGACAGACATAAAAACAAGCGAGCAGAGAGACAGACAGACAGACAGACAGACAGACATATAGATAGATAGATAGATAGATAGATAGATAGATAGATAGATAGATAGATAGATAGATAGATAGATAGATAGATAGATAGATAGATAGATAAGCATACATATAATTATATATATACTTACTTGAGTGTTTATTGTATATATATATATATATATATATTATATAAAAGTGCTTAGTAAAATAAATTACTTTGCCGCATATGAACTCATTAGAAATAGCAGCTAAAAAAACTTTTTTAAAGCTATTTCTAATACTTAAAGAAATCTCTCTATATAGTAATTTATTTTACTAAGCCCTTTTATATAATGTAATAATTTGAATTCGCCTTGAATGGTCCCTTTGCATACTGAACACTTGGTGAAATTGATTAATAATAATTAATTTTTGCCCTCAATGTTGAAATTATATATATATATATATATAAATATGTATGTGTGTGTGTATGCGAGAGAGTTTATGTATATATATATGTATGTATATATATGTATATATACTCACACATGCACACACGCATATGTTATATACATATATGTATACGTTTCTGCCCGCGCGTGACTGCGCTATTTGAATTGATGTACAATTATGTTTAACTATTTCACTCACAATTAAATCTGACGTTATTTTTTCCAACTCTTTATTCCAAATCAATAAATGTTTTGTAATATTTTTTTTTCGTGATTCTTTGAACAAATTCATATTAGCAATGAGTGTTTCTGTGAATAAAAACTTCATCAATCTACTAGCGACTTTTCTATTTTTGCAGGAATTAATTCGCTTACGATTTTTAGATTAAATTCCTTATGTTAGTATTTTCAGTCTATATTTCTGCAGTTCATAAAATTCCTAGTTTTTAGTAAAATATTCCTGCGATAATCCTCGCCGTTTTATTTGTAGTACATAAAAACTGTGGTCGGATAAATTATTTCGGTGCTCGAAATTGTACTTTTGTTATAGTTTAGAATCATATTGAATAAAATGTTTATTACTAAATGCGCAGGAGTGGCTGTGTGGTAAGTAGCTTGCTAACCAACCACATGGTTCCGGGTTCAGTCCCACTTCGTGGAATCTTGGGCAAGTGTCTTCTGCTATAGCCCCGGGCCGACCAATGCCTTGTGAGTGGATTTGGTAGACGGAAACTGAAAGAAGCCTGTCGTATATATGTATATATATGTATGTGTATGTGTTTGTGTGTCTGTGTTTGTCCCCCTAGCATTGCTTGACAACTGATGCTGGTGTGTTAGCGGTTCGGCAAAAGAGACCGATAGAATAAGTACTGGGCTTACAAAGAATAATTCCCGGGGTCGATTTGCTCGACTAAAGGCGGTGCTCCAGCATGGCCGCAGTCAAATGACTGAAACATCTAAAAGAGTAAAAGAGAATATATATACTTCAGGTTTCGTTGTGGAAAGACGTGATTTTTGTGCTCCTGAAAAAATCAAGAGTGTTACCCTTAAATCGACGAAAAATCTACTAAAACTGACAAAAGACGCAGTACTTGTTATTTCATAACAGTCTGCTATAGTATATTGGTAAAAAAATTTAATATATTACATTAAAAGTTCAATGTTTTACATTAAAGTAACGCAAGCTAGAGTTATCCTCGAAGAAAGCACGTGTTAATAAATCGTACTTTCATTTGCGGCCGCGTGTAACACGATTTTTCTTTGAAACAAAATTTCTTTGTACTAGAACAAAGATTAGAATTTTACCTCTTGGGAATAAGTATCCTACTCATATTATTTATTTTGTTTTATGTTTGGTAATACCGGTTGAAAATTTGAGTTTAGACGTATTGTTTATTTACATTTTATTTGAAAATTTTCGGCACCTTTTTATTTTATTTGAAAATTTACGAAACCTTTATTTACGAAACCTTTTTATTTTCATTTTATCACTATTGTTTTTCATTTAAATTTTTCTTACAACGACCTTTTCGTTTACATTCTATTTGAAAAAATTTATGTAACGATTTCGTTACGAAACCTCTTTCTTTTCACTATCGTTTATTCCATTCATCTTTTTTACAGCGACCCTCTCAATCTATACCTTTTGTTTTTTCTTTCCTTCGCATCTTCGTTACCTGCTCCTCCCCTCTCTCCTCTCTCCTCCCCTTTCATACCTTTCTCCTTTTCCCTTTTCTATCGCCCCCCCCCCTTTGTCTCTCTTTACACCTCTTCCATATCTTCTCCTTTTCTCATCTCTCTCCCTCATTATGTCTCTCCCTCCCTTTGTCTGTCTCTACATCTCTCCCTCTGTTTGATACCTCCCACATTTTCTCTCCTCTCCCTCACTGTCTCTCCCTTCCTTTGTCTATTTCTACATCTACCTCTCCACCTCTCATCTCACCCTCTCCCTCGTATACTTCTCATTTCTCCCCTCTTCTCACTCCGTCTCTCCTTTTCCCTCACATCCTTCAAAAAACATAAATGCAATGCGTTCTTCAGATGTTATGCGCAAGGCAACAGCTGAGCAAGAGTCTCTTTTGCGCATGGCGCAAAAGATTGTGCAGCAGCTGACGTGGGTACATCAATCGCAAACAGGGAATTTTACCCACCACTGCGCGAGACCACCACAATCACCAGATATGAGATGGCCTCCTCTAACTCCTGCACAGTCGTCATGCCAATATTTTTACTAAATATTTGAGGCTTGTTGCATTACAACAACAAAAGGAATTTTTTTTCGTGAGAGACCTTGCTGCATGCAATCAAGACCTATGCATAGCACTCGTGGAAACTCATTAGCCCTGAAGTACACGTAGCAAAATATACCATACTGTGAACAGACACAAGGGATAGAAGCCATGGTGGGGTTGCTGTATACATCCTTGAAGACCTCACACCCCAGGTCTTACTGCCATACTCAAATTCAGTATGTGACATTCTAATTGTATGCATAAAACAACGCAATATAGTCATATGCAATACATATCGCCTACCGGATGCTCCAAACCGCATAGGCAAGTTTGAAGATTGCCCCACAAGAATTAAAGAAACCCTCATGAAGCTGGAACATCACTTATGGATGATTTCAACTTCCCCAATGTCAAATGACCCGAAGGCCTCATGCTCTCAGGAATGACTCATTGCAAACTAGCACAGGTGGAGTCTCTGCTCAACCTCACTAATGCCCTATTCATGGAGCAAGTTGTACTCAGACCAACTAGGGCGAATAACATTTTGGATCTCTGCTTCACAAAAGATATGGACATCATTCATGATGTGAAAGCGACGCAGACATTAGTTTCGGATCAGAACGTAATAGAGCTGTCTATGTATGGACCAAAAGTAGCCAGAGACATACAGCCTAAAGGAAGCACCCGAGATCTCTCCAATCTGAACATCCACAAAGCAGACTAGAAATCGATCCAAAAAAGAGATCCTCAGACAGAATTGGTGGAAATATCTCTCGAAACCTGACAATGGCATGAAACTAGAATATTGCATGTCTGCTATGCAAACCATATACCAGAAATATGTCCCAGAGCACAAGACCAACAGAAAAAGGAACAAGATTCCAAGGTAGAGAAACATCCTCAAGAGACAACGGACGAAGGTTGCAATTCCCTTCAACCAACATTCCAAAAGTACTGAAAGGTCCCGCCTAAAAAAAAACGCTTATGGAGATTGAAAAAAGCCTGCAACAGTCCTATGTGAGGAAGAGAGCAAAGATGCTTGAGTTATAAAAAAACATAAACCCAAAGTCCTTCTTTCATTATGTCAAAGAAACAGAAAGAAGATCCCTCTTCCAAAAGGCGGCTCCCCCACAGATAGTCCGTCCTGGTTCAGTGTGGTACTGAATGACCAGTTCAAAAGTGTCTTTACCATGCCGTTGGAACACAGACAATTGAACGAACCAGTGGATTTCTTTGCCGCCTCACCTATAGCCAGCGAGGCAGTTACGATGGATTACATCGATATTAGCGACGAAGATATACTGTTAGCTATAGATGAGGTAGATGCAAACTCAACTGCTGGTCCCGATAGTTCCCCAGATGAACCTACTTCGCGGCAAGAGGTGCAAATGAGGGTAGCGACATCAAATTCCCTTATTCACCAACTGCTACATATTACATATTAGAGGAGGCTCTCAATAATAACAGTGTAGCAAAACGGCAGTGCCCCAGCATGGCCGCAGCTCTGAAAAGAATGATATATTTTAGTGATATGTTCTATTGACCTCAGACTGTTCGAGATCTTATTTCTATATCAGTAAATGTATTTCATTACTCATCATATCTCCTGAAGTAATCAATCAAAGAAAGACTCTCCTTGCGTTCTCCTACTCACACAAATTACACAAATGACGTAACAATTTAACTCTAACAATATTTTTCCGTTCTTTTTTCTTTGAAACGAATACAAATTGTTACTTCACAAATGATATTTCACAAATGTAAAATTTACAATTCATATATACTGAAACATGACTTACTACGTTATTTTACGTATATTTTGAACACTTAGTATGAAATTATATAATAATATGGCTATTTAAAGATTAATATCAGTGCTGCAATGAATCTATATTCACTTGTAAATAGTAACACTTATACTGTGTTTTAGTGCTTTTGACTGCATATTGTATAAAAATTACATCGCAGCCACGAATGATTATTTTTTTTATTTTTTCGGGTTTTGACTTTTCTCTATTAGTAAATATTTGTCTTTCATAAAATACTCATCTGAAGAGGTAAATGGTATCGTTGTCATGTGCTTAAACTTAATAAACGCACGACAGAATCAATCGTCTGTTTCTTTTGAAATGACAGCAAGCGGAAAATTCTCATGGACGTAGAGTACTTGAGAGACTCGAGCAAAGTCTGACTGAAGTTTGTTGACATTTCAATTCGTTTCGACTTTAACCGTTTAACCTTTTCACAAATAATAAAATTTGGTCAATAGAGAAGGATTATCTGGGATCAGTAAACGATTTTAAGTCCTTAACGTTTTAGGGAAAAAAAATTGCTTGTCTGTGATTTCTTTTGATATAACTCTAATTTAATACAAATTATCAACAAACCAACAAATAAAATGTATATGATAGGAGTAAGATACCATAGACTGAAATTTGAAACCAGTAATTTAAATGAGGTTAACAAACCACGCACAAACACACGCGTGTGTGTGTGTGGTGTGTGTGCGTGTATATATATATATATATATAATTTATTTATATGAATGTATGTATATATATATATGTAATATATATATATATATATATATATTTTTATATATATATATAATATATATATACATATATTTATATATGAATGTGTGTATATATATACATATATATATATTTGTATATATATATATATATTTATATATATATATACATGTGTATGTATGCACACACAAACACACACACGCACAAATATGTATGTTAGCCTGTTTAAAATTACATACCCGAAAAAACATGGTACCCACTCAATACAAATTATCATGTTAGTGTAAAATGTTCTTGTAACAAACCTTAATCTTAGAATTAATTCATATGATTCTGTTTAGAATCGATTCCTATAAATGTATGAGTAAATGCATTTCTAGCATCTGTTGTAATGTTGCTTTAAGTCCAATGCAATGAGAACACTCGATCGGTATCTAGAGAATTGTCGCTATTTCCTGTCTTAGAATTATCCTCTCGTGTGATATAATAGTCACGTGTTTATTTCTTCATCAAATGCATGTTATTCTTTACATTATTATCATTACTTTTGCTTTTTACAAAACCTACAAATCTGAACGAAAAACATTGCGTAATCATATTCTAAAGAGAACAAAAGCTAAAATCTCCCAGCTGCCAGACGCATCCTCTGTTTTCATTGAAGCTTTATGTTAAAATTATTTGCAGCTTAACAAAAGCAGGTTAATTTTCACCTATATTCAATATTAATATTTCATGGAGCACATCCCAATATTTAATTAACACAATTATTGTTTCCAATCTATTTTTTTTTTTACTTATGTTTATCAAGCATTTATCAATAAAAGCTTGAATATAAGAATCTAAATTATACAATAATAATGGTCAGATTATATATTGAAATGTATACCAGTGGGTGCTGAAAGATTCCTGGCTTTAAGGGTGTCATGAAAGGTCTGACTGAACTTTCAACCTTCTGCGTTGGAGGGCTTTGTTACGGGACTTAGAAAAGCGGAAAGACCGCTACCATAAGTGAGTTAATCCGAGAGGGGAATATATTGGATAAAATCAAAATTAATTGATCCTCCCGTATTTTCTTTTACCCAAAGCCAGCAACTTTTCAGCACTCCATCATACATATTGAAATATATATCTAAGGTTGTATATTTCAAATTCACAGTTCTAAATTCTACTAGACGTAGTTTTCTTAATATCTCCATAATATGAGTAATTAGCAACAATATATTCTTCAAAATCGCAAATATACACATTACACCCACTTATACCCATCACACCCATTTATCTCATTATCTAACAAAGCGCTTTAACTTTTTGAGCAAACAATAGAAAATATCAAATCTGTGTCGTGAGCATATTTATCTGCTGTCGGCAATTACATCTTTTATCAAAAGTATTTAAGAGGCTGTGAGTAACTTGCCTAGTTCCCAGTGTATTAGTATTCAGAATTTCTCCATGATAAAATTTAGTAGGTCATGCAACTTCTCAAAACTCTACTCTTCACCTATCGTAATAACTGCAAAAGCGTCCACGAATTAATTAACCAAAGTTGGAATAATTTTCCGGGAATACATGCGGCTGTTACTTATCCACTATGGCGGTTCCCTAATACAGGTGTAGAAACAAGATACTTGAGACACATAGTGTACAAGTGATCCTTCCACAGGATGGAAGGATCACTTGGAATATGCTTCACGAGAAACTGTAGGAACAAAAGAAAAAATAGGTGGTGATGTTAAGCAAAGGCAACGATTACGCCAGCAGCATGTTACCGACTCCAGATCATCGCGAGTCGGAGTTACGTAGATATTGGGAAATGGTACATCCTACTCGATCCTCGAAACGAGTGTCTAGTTGTAGTCACCTAAGTAGAATCAAGACTTTCACACATAGATATATGAACACACATAAATACATACACACACGCACCACACCACACCACACACACACCACACACACACATACACACACACACACATATATATATATAAGGAGAAAGTAAAAAAGAGAGAGAGAGAAAGAGAGAGCAATTGGTAAAAAGAAGAAAACGTCCTAAAAGATGGGTGACATCACCTCCAAAAAGCCACCAGAAACAGTGAACAGAATCGTCTCCAAACGACTGCGTTATGGGTTTTACGTTTTTATGGCGAAATAACTAGTCCACATTAAGGATGCGAAGAAGGTATGGTGCTGGTTGGGAGGGATTTAACACAACATAACCAAAAGAAAAAAGAATACATACAATAAACTAAAGGTCAACAATTGAAATGAATGAAAATCTGTTGGTTTCCTTGAAAAAATTACGTAGAACAGGTTGGGGTCTAATAACTTCGCCCGAAACAATTAGTTAACGGGTGACTTTCGCTATACTTTCAAGTATGCGGATATTTTCCAGGCGTGTGTGATTTGGTTATTTTCATGAGATTAGATTTTGTTTTAATTATTGCGTTTTACTATTATTAAGTGTTATAGTAATTTTAAATATTCTGTTTAGTAATTCCTCTATTTTACTTCTTTTTATTCATTTGAAGGTGGCCATGGTAGGCGTCACCTTCAAGAATTTTGATGATTATAATGACTTCAGTACTGAGTTTTTTTCAATTCTGGTAGGTGTGGCCAATAGTATCCATGAGAGTGTTAATTCGTAAAGTTCCAAGAAAGGGCAGAACTATATATGAGCGAGGTTCACTTTGTTGTGGGCGTGAAAACAAATAGGGTAAGATTCGTAATTCAGTGCAAACTGTGTAGTTGCATCAGTTGCGGAAGCATGAAACATTACTGCGATTTTTGAGAAGTTGAAAAGGAAACAGGCGAGTGTGAACAGCAAAAGCGGTAAGAACAGATAACTAATGTGACGCAAACAGACAGTGTTGACTGATTCACATATGGGAACAAACGCGTGCATACATTTATGCAATTATACACACCTATACACGCACACACATACACATACACCCATGCACACACACACACACGCGCACACACACACACATACAAACACACACACATACAGGATGTTCAAAAAGTCTCTCCGCACTAAATATTTTATTGCAAAATAAATATCTATAAGATGATATAAGCCTTCAAAAGAATATATTAGACTTTACAAGACTTCAAAAAAAAATTCTTAAAGGTGTCCTTCATTTTCAATACATAAGTTGACCCTTCTACTCATGTTTTGAAATACATCTTGGAAAGTCTGACGTGGTATGGACCGCGTGAAGGTTATGATTGCGTCTTTCCCCTCATTAATGGTTTTAGGGCGATTCTTGTTCATTGATCCTTTACTTGCTCCCAAGAAAAAAAGTCTGGCGGTGTTAAATCAGGTAATCTTGGTGGCCCAAGTCCCTTCGAAATAATCCGTTCACTGAAAAACTCTTGAAGTAGCGCCATGGTGATGCGGGAAGTATGTGGTGTAGTTCCATATTGCTGAAAGTATGCATTTTTAATTTCACATTCAGTGAGTTGGCCTGCAAATGGATAGACAATATTTGAGCAATATCTCTCGGTGTTGATGGATGTGCAGGATGAGAGAACATCACTGCGGAGAGACGTTTTGAACACCCTGTATGTGTGTGTTTATATGATATATATATTATATATATACTATATATATATAATATATATATATATATATATATATATATATATATATATATATAATATATATATATATATATATACATATGTATGTATGTATACGAGCAAAACGCTACCCCTGTCCACTGGACGGTGCTGAGTTGTCAAACATTTCAACCAAATTTTTTCAAAACCTCTTGTCCGACCGTCTCATAGGCCTCCCCTTTGAGAAACACTGATTTAACCTAAATTTGAGACACCAGCAAAAGAAGCACGGCTTTATCGATCGCATTCTCACCTGGAATCGATTTTTGTAATTTTTCAAGATTTATACACGCCTTGATACCGTTGGTATCTACATATCAAATTTGAGCGCAATCGGATGGAGGATGCCCGAGATCATAGAAGCCACACACACACACAGACAGACATACAGAACGGATTTTATATATGATATATATATATATATATATATATATAAACACAGTCGATTCCATCTCTAAATATATATGTATGTGCTTCTGAATAATCTGCCGAGTTTCACTCACCACCGTTGGTCTATCACACACCGGACTAGAAACGGCAAAGTGCCGACGTGGAATTCTAAAGATAACGGCTGCGCCTGAAATTGAAAAATATATTTTAACAGTCTTTTAGTCTGTTCCCGTTTATATTGTGTAAGGTCCTCGAGCCCTTGTTTTTCTTCGACAATTCCAGACGTTGTTCTAACTTCTGTGCAAACGGTTTTTTATGGGTTAAATAGCCGTTAGTGGAGAAAGAAAGAAATATTAAAATAATGATAATATCAATAATAATAATAATGATAATTATTATTATTATTGTTGTTGTTAAAAGAAATTATTATTTTTATTATCATTATTGAAAAATCCCAAAAGGCAAATACAGTTTATTGAATTTTATAGCGTTCATTTTATGATGCGAAAAATAAAATAAATAAATAGTTGTAACTTGGAAATCTCTTGAAGCAATTTAGATTGAGCAATA
>NC_043001.1:34812008-34819508 GCF_006345805.1 Octopus sinensis | reverse complement strand
AAAGCCTTCCGTGCAGTGCTCTAGCATGACTACAGGCAAATAATATGTATATATATGTGTATGTGTGTGTGTATTCCTCTGTTTCAGTCTTTTGCCTGATGATGGTGGTAGTGGTGCTGGTGGTTGTAGTGATTCTGTCGAAGATGACGACTTTCAGTGATGTTAGTCGTCTTTCGTAGTTGTAGTACTCATGGTATTATGTGCTTGTGCTTGTAACAGTCATGGTTCTTGAGGGAACACGGATGTTGTTACCCTTGATACTGGTAGCGTCAGGTCTCGATATAATAATTGTTCTTGATATAATCTCTTTTAATTGATTAATGATTATAGGAACGTTTGCAGTATTGCCAAAGGAGATACACGTGTCTCTCTCACTTCCACTCGCTATAACACACTCTCTATCTTTCCCCTTTACTCCCCTCTCTTTCTACTTCTCTGTCGCTTTCTATTTCCAATTAACCTTTATCTTATAGACGCCGTTGTGAAAAATCAAATAAGATAATTTAAATTTATTGCGTAGAAAGGGAAATTGTTTTTTGCTCTTTGTGTTGGCGGTGGTGGCAGTTCTTAAGTCCGAATCAGTCAAGATTGAACAGACCATTTGTCAAAGTTACTTCAGCCGTTACCATTCCTCTTTTTTGATGGTAAGGTACACCAAGAACCATGATTTTCAATGGGTTCTTCTGTTGAAAATGTGTTGGATAAGGCGTGGGCTATATGGTAAGAAGCTTGCTCTCCAACCACATGGTTCCAGGTTCAGTCCCACTGCGTGGTACCTTGAGCAAGTGTCTTCTACGATATCCTCGGTCAGAGGATATAAGTGTGTGTGTGTCTGTGTGTGTCTGTGTATGTGTGTGTGTTTGTGAATTTCGTATGTCTGTGTTTATCCTCATACTATCGCTTGACAACCGATGCTGGTTTGTTTAGGTCCCCGTAACCTACCAGTTCGGCAAAAGAGACCAATAGAAAAAGTACTAGGCGTACAAAAAATAAGCTCTGAGGTCGATTTCTTCGATTACAACCGTTTAAAGCGGTGCTCCAGCATTGCCGCTGTTAAATGACTGAAACAAGTAAAAGAGTAAAAAAAATATTTGTAGTAGACCGAGGAATTGTTACTGGTCGAAAAGGTCAAATACAATTGCTGCTTTGACTCTTCACCTACCAAAAAATGGTCACTGTAGTTTCATCGAGAAACGGAATGGTAAGGATTCGTCTTTTAGTGTGAACCAAATATTTATAATTATGCCGCCAAGTCAAGTTGGATATTATTATGATAACATTAACACATGAATACGAGGCTTAGATTTATTGTCAGAATATTTTCTCTACTTGAGTATGCTTTTCAGGATCGATTAAAGACGTCCCAGTTGTAACTCTCCTACAAGGTTATATATTGAGCGACTACGACTACATTGTTGTTGTCCAATGTGGTCTTTCGTAAAGACGACAAAGTAACATTTGGTGCAGAATTCGCTATTTTTTCAAGCAAGTTAAGAAAACAACGTTAGTGGTTGAACGATTTCATTTTTCGTGTATTTAAACTAGGCAACATTCTTTGTGTGGACATTTAGTACATTACAGAAAATAATTGTTCCTATAATGAGCTAAGGAGATACCTGGCAGTTTATGAAGATAAATTTTCTATTGTGAGCTGTGCTGTTCTTGTACAAAATTGATCAGAAAAAAGAAATCGTTTATTTGATTTAATACCAGAGCGATTTGTGGCTACTACCGTGATAGAAGACTGGCAGGCTTAAAGTCAATTTTTTTTTTAAAAGTAGTGCACTCGGTGGTAACTCAAATCCTAGACCTAAACCCTGAGCCTAACACCAACCCTAAATCTAAACCTAACCCTGTAGTTGATATACGATAGCGTCTCATTTGGCTATCTGAAGGGTCTGTAAACACCAGACTCAAAATCCTGGATCACATCAAGGAAATCTACCGTTTTCAGGATGGTTTCTATCGTGACCTTCAGTCCGAGGAAATTCATGGTCCTGGTGTGGTCCTTTCTAAGCTTACCTAGCGTGTGGCCGGCCATTCACAAACATATATACATACATAAATCCACGCCTTTCTTCAACGAATATTACTTTACAAATCTATTATCGTTTCAATATGTGTGTGTGTACACATAGAAAGAATCAAAAATTAATTTGAAGTATCGCACAATAACTTTCAGTTGAGTCTTATATTATTTTTTGTTTACTGTCAAAACTATTTCATATCAAAAAATAACATATATATTCAAAAGAATGTGCGTGTGGACGCGCATGTAAGTGTGCAATTATGTTTTCCGTTCCAGCTTACGCACGTACACGCATGCATATATATATATATATATATATATATATATATATATTATATATATATATATATATATATAATATATATATATATATATATATTATTATTAAGAATGTAAAACGTCTACCGAATCAGTGTTGTCATTAGCAAAAAATTTCAATATCAGCAGCATTAAGATTTCATCATCATTATGAACAACAACAACATCAGCAACAACTACACCATCGTCATTGCTGTTGTTATTGGCATCATTCTCTCCCTTCTATCACCATCATCATCATCAATATCACCAGCATTAACCATCATAAGCATTATGCCCAGTAGCAGCAGGAGAGAATAAATGAGATGCTAGTTTTTATCATATAATATGAACATTTCATTTATTAGATATTACGACCAAAAATTGAAGAACACATGCATTTTACTATTTACTTTGGAATAATACAAGACTTGAAGAATGTAAATTTGCCAAATTTTTCTCTGTTGGCTTCTCTCCAGAAATCTAGTGAGCAAGCTGCGATCACATTAGGATTTATTAGCAGTGGCTGCGTGCAATCACTGAACAGTTGTGGGGAAGAGCTTACGCAGTATTTGTTCAGTTTACAGGCTCTCCGTATATTTCTGAGGCACTTAATAAGCTCAGTATATGGGTTAAAGTGGTGGTGGTCGTAGTGGTGATGGCGGTGGTGGTCGTCGTAGTGGTGGTGGTGGTGGTGATGGGGAGGGGTCTTGGTGGTGAAATTTTGCGGCCTTGATTTTCAAGTTTTGCTTAGCTCCAGAAATACTTCTGTTTCTCTGTACGTCCTTCCGCCTAAGTTTTATTTCTTGGGTAATCACTGCAGGCTAGAAGTAATTGATTGTAAGCCTTTTGGCTAGCATTTACTGAAAGCCTAATCCTCTCTCTCTCTCCCCACTCTCTCCCTCTCTCGCTACATCTCTCTCCCTCCCTCTATCTCTCTCTTCCCCTCTCTCTCTTTCTTTTTCTTGAAATACAAAATGACGTACAAGGAAAAAGGCAGAGAAAGGCAATCAAAAAAAAAAGGCGAGTAAAAGTATAAGTGGATAAATATAGTAATGTTGTACTTCGGCTTAAAATAGATGGGATAATATTGATCGAAAGTAAAGAATATTGGTTAACAAATAGATGACTGGTTCGTCATAGCAATCAAAAGGAATGTTTTGAATTTCTATATAAAAATAAATACGACAGCGAACTACACATATATTGTATGTGAAAGAATGTTATAGAAAATAGTGAAACGATTTCAGATTTGATATTTTACAATAATGTGAGATTAGTTGGATTTGCATGGATTTGATGGAAGAATGGGGAAATAGTGTAGAAACTGAATGTTATGGAAATCTCAAGGAGAGTTCTTAAATTAATGTTATTAAATACAGTGAAACTGTATAGAATTGAGATTCAAAGAAATGGTATTTAGTAGTGTGTAACTATTTCGGAATCACTAGAGAATATTGTCGCCAGATGCCTTCAAGCACGATGTAATCCCTTGGAAAGAGAAAACTGCAAACTGCTTTTGTATTCTAGCCAAGAATTTGTTTGTGTACATTCTTTAGGAAGACAACTTTTTAAAGAGGTACCTGAAACTGTAGATATCTGTTTTCTTTATTAAAATATAAGACATTTCAATTATTTAAAGTTAGCGGTGTTAAAAAAAGCCACTACGTTGTTGCTCTACCTGCGAGAAATAAGAAATATAACTCTCTCAAAGTGTACTCCACCGTCTTATGGAAAAAAGAACACAATAGGTAATACAGTCTTAGATATAATAAAGTTTGGGGTTGTAGTGACGAAAATTCCTTTGAACACGGTTCTAAACGACTATACAGAACAAACATTAAGTAACTATTATACCCAGACGAATGTTACTGGATGACAGTGACTTGAGTAGATGTTCATTAATTTGTCTCCCTAATATTTGTAGACAAACAAAACAACAGCTGAAGCTGTGCGTTTCTATTTGTCTAAAATCAACAATATGAAATAAATGTGTGCCAAACATTATTAAAAGTTTGCAACATTTCATAAGATTTAATGTGATATATATATACATACATACAAACAGGTACATAAATAATATATTTATATATTTATATATATATACATACGTGCGTATATAGATACATATGTATATATATATATATATACATATGTAATTATGTATATACATATACATACACACACACATACATATATATAAAAACATTATCCTTAATAATAATAATAATAATAATAATAATAATAATAATAATAATAAAATAATAATAATAATAATAATAATAATAATAATAATAATAATGGTGATGATGATGATGATGATGATATACGTGGCTAGCAAGCAACCAAAACGGTAAATTTATAAATTTATAATCAGGGATGCAACATAGGACCAGTGTTGCTAGGAATCAGAGTTGAAAAAATACTCGAAGCCACAATATTACTGAAAATGTAACCAGCCGACGAAATCGTCAGCTGGTTATATTTTCAGTGATATTGTGGCTTATTTAAGTATTTTTCTACTCTTATTTCTAGCAGTGCTGATACTATCTTGTACTCTTGATTATAAATTTATATATATATATATAAACATACACACACACATACATATATATATATATATATATAAATAGAGAGAGAGAGAGAGAAAAGGCATGTTAAACACTTGCTTATATATATGCTCAACATTTGTTTCACCATTTTGGTTGTTTGGATCTCTGCGTGAATAATTTAAATGCAATTAGATGCTTAACCACAACGGATCGTCAGGAAAACACTTTATTGCACTACATTACATTACATAGTACTAAATCTGAAGTCTGACTTTGTTCTCTGCAAAATAATGTAGGTAGGAATAAATGAGATAAACTTGGATTAATTATAATTTCTCCTATAATTGCTCTGTGTAGTATAACCATTAATACTACTAAGTATCGTTTTAGCCGCATGATGATAATTCATTTCTAATAAACTCGCCAGTAGCAATCGTGTATGTATTTTGCACATGCGATAACACTATATATATGTACATCCAATTTCATTTACCTGGAATCCATACATTATCAGCAATGTAGTATAGAGTTAGTACAAACGACAGCGTATTCTGTTACTGTAAGAACTGTACACAGGATTATGTTAGAAACTGTAGTTTTTATTAGAGTGAAATGTGTTCAATTTTTACAGAAATTTTAACACAAATTTTATTTCTTAAAGATCTCAGAAGGATTTTCCCTTGTTTTATTGGTAGCAATTAAGATCGATACTGATTAAGACGATACATTTTAGCATCGTGTGTAAGCGAAGATTTTAACATTGTATATGTTAATTTTAGTTATTGATTCATTCATTTATTGTTATCAACAAAAGATAAATGAAAATTACTGAGTTTCGGTACTATTTGACAGCAAAACTGCAAAATATGAGACAAATTACTTATAATGCATATCCAGCGTTCAGCTGTTGCCGCTAATCCCTTGAAATGCCCTACTATACTATAATGATTGATAATTCCACGTGCACCGATAGGTTAAAGGCCTGGTGAAGCTCTAAGTCTGATACCATAGACACGAAGCTAAGCGTTATAATGCATTATCTTTTGTACTACTTCGACATTCAGCGTTTCATAAATGTGATTGAGAAAGTAGCAAAACCTGAATTCTCATCTGAATGTTATCAAATTTACGTCAATAAAGACTTTATGAACTGCAAATACCTTACAACTATTTTCTACTCTAATGGAATTTGTATATTTTAAAGAAAGCAAAATTAGAAAACGTGCGGCATCACTTGCTGTAAGCGTTTTAGAGCATCGACTAAACCTGAAACCACTTGAAATTCCAAAATGGTTTTCATTCATGTTTGTCACATTTTTCTTTTCGAAATTATTAATAACCTTAGGAGCTACATCTACTTTACAAAATCGTATTTTTACTTCTTATAAATTCCTTCGTTTCTGCACATGTAAGAAATAACTTTATTGAAGAATTTAGGCTAATGAGACATCAAACACAGAACATCACCAAATAAAAGTCCTCACACTGTGTTCAAACGTCAGCTAAATCGATCTTCGCCTTTCACCGGTGTTAGTAAAACGAGTAACAATATTATAATGTGATCAATATTCAATCGAAAGAACACCTTGTCAATCAGAATACACCTTGCACCAATGTAAGAAAACAGTATTATCACAATTTGTGGAATATTTTTAAAATGAATGTTATATAAAACTTGAAACATATTTTCAAACGAAGAAAATTCGAATTAAAGAATATTAAAGAATTTTAATTTTCCTAGTGAAAACAAATATTTTTTCTTACTTGACTTTTATGAACGTGTATATGTACTTTAATATTTGCAGTTATCGATTTTGTTAGTTAGGAAATCAGAATAAATAATTTTCTATAATTACTTTCCTTTCTATATATTTTTTTTCTTTCGTTTATGATACATAAAAAAATTTGCACCAATAATGTACTGAAATCAATGTCATTGATTGGAATCTGTGCTTACAGATATGTGTCTCTAATTTCATGTATGTGATATACTTATGACGTTCGCCTCGCTATCACGTGTTTCCAGTTCAATATTAATGTGCACACTTAGACAGCAGTTTCTATTATAGCACAGCACAATCGAAATGCTGTAAAAGAAATATGGTGACGAAAGCTATGCGGCAACCCATCACATGAATTGTATCTGTTCTAGGGTGGTAAACCTAATTCACTTCCCGGTTTAGCATTACCATCTGATTCACAGAGGCCTTCAACGCAGTTCAGTCTTTTGCCAACATTCGAAGCATATCTTTTGTAATAAGACACTCAACCACAGTGAGGTATCATCATCTTTTATGCCATCAATAGCAAAACTCTTGAAAAATGAGTTATCTCAAAAGAAAGAAAATTTAGAATTGAGTCTGCAAATATAGACATATTTGTAAGGAATTTCTTATTTTTATTAGCTCAGGTGTATAATATAATGTTTACTCGGTGAATTGGCAGAATTGTTATAATATAAAAAATCGGAGAAAAAGATCCGATTGTTTTTGCTAGCGCACGTTACCCCGCTTGGTAAATATTACCTGGAGTACTTCTTAGATTGATAAAATAAAGTACCAGTCAGATCCTAGAGACACTTAATTCCGCTGCAGATATATACCAAGATACAAGGCGGTGAGC
>NC_043001.1:34807008-34809508 GCF_006345805.1 Octopus sinensis | reverse complement strand
TTGCTTGTATGTCGTAAAGTTGTCGCATTAAGAAGAAATGTTGAACAACAAATAGCGAAACAAAAAAGAAGGACAGAAAGTAGGGAAGAAGAAGAAGAAGAAGAAGAAGAAGAAGAAGAAGAAGAAGAAGAAGAAGAAGAAGAAGAAGAAGAGAAGAAGAATGTGGTGGTGTCGGCAGTGACAGCGCGGTTAGCACGACGGCAATGATGATGACAACGATGACGATGACAGCTATGACGATGATGACGACGATGAAGATGACGACAACGACGACGATGATGATGATGATGATGAATGAAAAATTAGAGTTTTGTTTAAAATTACAGATGAAAGATGCAAGCGAAATAGAATGACAGGCAGGGAGAGATGGTACACAGAAATGTTCTGTGGAAAACAATAGAAGAAACGGGATTCGGAATGAATATAATATAGAAGTAGCTAAGAGGATGAAGGAAAAGAAAGAGAAATATGCCTTTAAAATAAGGTAGAATATGGAGAAAGAAAAACAGAAAGAGGTGAAGACATAGTAAAGTGAAAATAAAGAAATCCAGAGAAGAATAGAGAGTAAGAAAACTGAGGTGTGAGCAAAGAAAGGTACTTGTACGTACGTCAGCTAGTATATGTGTCTGTATGATTGTGTATGTATGCATACGTATGCGAGTATATGTGCATATGCATTCGTGGAGCAAAAAGGGACAACAAGAAAGTTTAAGCGAAATTAAGCGAAAGACCTTAGAATGATGACTGATAATTTGTTTTATTCAAAGAGTTAAACATAAAATGACAACCACTCAAAGTTTAAGTGTGATACGTATGGCAGTATTCCTCCAAAACTTATGGACTGCTCAGCGTCACTACGAATTGTGAATAAAGAATTAATGTTACAGTCTTTCAGTATTGTTTAATTATGTCAAATACGAATGCTATTTTATATTGTTTTAATGGTGTCGAGCAGAACAAATATTCAACGCATTTTTATATCTCACTATGTGGAACTACGATACGAAATTTTGCAATTTTTGCATAATATATTCCACACGCATGACTGATTTTCCTCACGAATCATAAATCTTGATTTAAATGCATTTTATTTTATTATTATTTACTTATTTATTTATTGTTGTTGTTTTAATATCGGATACATTATGGGTTAAGTACGTTTATGAAAAATCCTTATTCGTTTCCTACAATTTGAAAAATTATGCATGTGGATGGTGTAAGAGTAAGGGTGTAAGGGTACACGATTGTAAACTCATGGGTTCGATTCCTGTTCCGGGTGGCATGTTGGATCCTTGGGCAAGATATGTAATTCCACATTGCTTCAGTTCACTTTGCTGAAAATGAATACCCGCTGACTGGCAGGGCAGCCCTGTCTCCCCCAGCTCTTTCATCTTTGATGTTACGCTAATGTAAAGGTTGAATGGGTACACGATGCAATACCCACTCGTGAGTACACAGGTATTTTTAACAATTATAGAAACTGTAGAAGAAGCTACCTGACCCCGGAACTTACAGATACGAGAGCAACGGCCAATCCTATATATGAATACACACATACACATACGTGTATTTTACCACGTGTCTTGGGTATATTTAAAAGAAGCAGGCATGCAAGCAACTACGTCGAAATAGAATAGAGAAAAAAGGTAAGAATCGAAAGAGAAGAAACGATTGCTAAAGTACAGGACTTTATTTAGAAATATTTATCAATCTCAAAAGACTGTAAAGCAAATTTGACCTCAGTAGTATTAGCATTCAGAGCACAGAGAGCCAAAAGGGATCCTGCAAGGCAATCTATCCAACTACGGAACGGTTCAGTTAATTTGCCACTTTATACACGCATGCGCAGACATCTACTTATGACAATGCTCTTGCCGCAAGCTATTTTATTTTTCTAACTCATTTTCGTCACCTTCTTTTCGGCATTTTGGCTAAGTTCAAACTGTAGCATTATTTTATTTGTTTCTATCATTGTATATAATTTTTACACAAACTCTTATTCATTAATTTTTTGGTATATTGCTTGTTTTACCTTATGTAATATTTCTTAATTATAGTTCGAAGTATATCGACTAATAGAATAATAAGGAAATAATGGTTTCAAATTTTGCCACAAGGGCAGCCATTTTGGTTGAGGGGTTAAGTCGATTACATCGATCCCAGTATTTCAGTAATATTATAGCATACTTATAATGAAACGAGCTTCAACCGTTTCGAACGCTTTCTTTTCTTTTTTCGTCAAGTATATCAGAGATAAAATATCCGAAGTGTCTTCCTTTTCTTAATTAAAAATATATTGTCATTTAGCTGTTATTTCTATTTTGTCGGCTCGAATGAAACATCAACGCACTGTCGGTAGTAGGGATTACCTAAAGTTCTTTTGCACTAAGCTCGCCTACAAATGCACACTTACGAAGATCGATCTTATACCTGTTTCTTTACTAAACAAGGGGCTACACACAGAGAGGACAAACAAGGACAGACAAACGGATTAAGTCGA
>NC_043001.1:34759508-34792008 GCF_006345805.1 Octopus sinensis | reverse complement strand
TTCAGCGATCACTAAATGGTCTAAATACTTTCTGCCCGCACACATTGGTCATCTCATTACCGGCCAGGATGATCGTGCTAACTAGCACTCGGTGGATGAGGTATTTTTTTCTTTTCTCATAGAAGTCATTATCTCTGTTGTCTTTACTTGCCTCAGTATACTGCCTTCGGTCGCATTGCGTCAACAGAGAAGTGAAGAGCTAAAAATTTGTATAAGTGAAGCTAAGTCAAATCTTTAACAAATAGTCTCGCGTGTGTAGTGCTTGTAATTCGCATTGCAACTGGTTGAACGGTTGGGAATTCGTAATGGTTGAGTTTCAGACCGTATGACTAGGGATCCACCTGCCTGAGATGCATCCGCTTATCCTGGGTGAACGCTATCACAAGAACAAGAAACCTCTATAAATGACATTGTAAAAAAAATTGTTTCCCTTCACTTTCGGATTTATGCATGATATTTCTTTCGTCAAGAGTAGTTTTATACAGCAAATTATCATGCTCAACAGGGTATAAGTATGTATGTTCATTGCGTTCCCGCCGCAAGTGGTACGATATGAAATTTATATACTGTCATCTACATTATGATGACGGTATATGAATTAGATATTGAGAAAATTAATTAATTGCGAGTTCATTCAATTTTAAGTAGTTACCAGGGGATCATATATTCCATGTGGAATAAATTTTATGCTGTGACTACAAAAATTGGTCAAACGCTCTGAATATATAGGTCGATGAAAACATATAAAATGGATACTGTGATAGAGGGTTCTGATTCAACTTACTTCATACAATACAATTTCTACAATACAAGAGTAATTTTAAATAAAATTTTATTATTGTCAACATTATATCGGTGACGGGTGTGTTGGTCACGAAATCACAGAGATTGAAAAAGCTGAAGAAGAGATTGGCGATGATAGCAAGAAAATAACCAGTAAATGAGCTAAAATGATAGATACTAGACACCAGAATTTCATCTTATTCTTCTTTATAGATTTTTGACGCGCATGGCGTGAAATTACGGCAAACAGGAATCGAAAATGATTCACGAACTCAACCTGACGGAAGTGCGGTTACACTCAGCAGCGCTCAGTGGGAAGAAATGGATATTATTACTTTAAATTTTCTGTTCAAAATTCCTATGTAGGTCGAATGTATCTTTTCTACGAATAGTGTTAAAAATAAACTCCAGTCATACAATTGTGATTGATTCTATCAACTACTGTACATATTTTCTTCATTGCAGAATCTAATATTACAACCCCAAAAAAAATCATATATTTTGACAAGATATACTTGATAGTTGAGGTCAAAAGGGAAACGAATTGTATACATTATAGCATTCAAATTTGCCAACATTACTCTTCATATACGAATCTTTTTGGAGGTCGACATTGCAGTGCAAGCTATTCAACTGAATATACTTGCCATTACAAGAATGTTTCCCACAAAAGGATGAAGAAAATATTATTCTTATTATTGACTCTGTTATTATTTACTTTCACATTTCTACCATTCATTTTTCCCTCATAGATCGAAGTTACTGATGCAGTTATAGTTGTAGTCACCATTACCTTTTAGTCATCCGCCCCATCCACCACATTCATTTTTACCTTATATTTATTTTTATATTTGTCATTTCTTCTTTTCCCCTTTCTTTGACATTTTATTCGATCACATCATATTAGCTTTCATTTTGAATACCTTAGATTTTTCTTCTTCATTTCCAGGTTGATTTCCTGTTCTTCTATCGCATTTTTTTCCTCTCAGCCATCCCTATCACTTTTATCTGTTGCCTGTCTATCTGTTTGTCTCAGTCTCTCTCGCTTTCTCTATATCTCTCTCACTTACTCTTTTTCCTTCTTTCTCTTCCACATGTTCTTTTAAAGAAGACCGACATAAGCCATGTTTAATTCACATAATGTTAACTTACACACGTTCTGCATGTATGTTGCATTAAAGATAGCAAGAAGGAAAAAATACAGACAGAGACAGCTAACCCGAAAGAGAAAGAAAGAGCAAACGAGAGAAAGAGAGTAAGAGAATTATAATGCGAAACAGAGAGTGAAAGAGGATACAAACGTAGTACGGGGAGGGGCAGACAAAGATTAGCTAAACAAGCAGAGGTCGGACAGACCCACAACAGGGATGCATCGATAAAGATGAAGTGCTGTCTAACGCTGTTAAAACATGCTGACACATGCGCAAGTCCACATTTTGATACATAAGCACAAACACACAGAGAAACACACAGACACTCACATATATGTATGTACACAATTAGACAGCACATAACGATAGTGAACGACAACGCTTTGTCAGATTCCGTTGTGAGTTGTCACTTGTTGGATAGATGAGATAATGGAGATTCACTCACTTCATAATATCTAGTCGCAAACCAAGCAATCATACCCTTCCACCACTAAGAATTACCGACAGATTATAAGAATGTCCTTGAGAAAGACAGATGGAGAAAAAGAGGGAGAGAGCGAGAGAGCGAGAGATCGAAAGAGGGACAGAAACAGAGTGTGAATAAATGCACATATATATAGCGAGAGATAGATAGATAGATAGATAGATAGATAGATAGATAGATAGATAGATAGATAGATAGATAGATAGATAGATAGATAGATAGATAGAAACTTATCTATGTTCTGAGTAATCGGCTATAAGCACTGTAAACAAATATACATAGATACATATATACATACATATATACATACAAAAATGCATACATGCATACATACACACGTGTATATGTGTGTGCGTGTGTGTAAATTTTACTCTAGGCCTAACAGCTGGGAACTAAAGCGGCCTGCTGGCATGAATATTTGCCCGCATGGCATGAGAAAAAGTATAAAGATAATTTTTGAAGGCATCTTGTGTGTGTGAGCGTTGCAGTTCGCTTGAAGCATTGTAATATCGAAGAAAGTAAAAAGAAAGAAAATAGAAAGCTTCTGACAGTGCAGAATGTTTAATAATACCTTTATATTTCAGGCACAAAGCCCCATCTTCAAAAGAAAAGAAGTCTGAGAAAAGTCATTTGTCTTGCTCGCTTACGTTCTCGCGTTTGCTAACTTTTCTTGAGAACATCCTTTCTTAATGGTAAAACCATAGCGGATCTACTTCTAGCATAAGGGTTGTCCATGTAGTGGTCATCCCTCTTATATGTACATATATACTTAAATATATATATATATATATATATATATAAACAACTTATAAATAAAGGCAAACGAAAAATTTTCTAATGCCAAATATGTATTTGGGGTACTTAATTGTGCTCATTACTTAGTGTTTGCTTCTTCCATGGGTATGAGTAAGTATCTCATTTATTTCTTTGCCACATTTATCACTGACGAAGGGAGGGTTCTTACGAAGTAACCCTGAAATCTGTCCGATGTGGTAATAATGAAATTTTTTAGAGAATTCTGTCGTCCTTCTTTTGAGTAGCGTGCGTATTGTAAAAAATTATATGGTTATGGACAGGGTGTCTAATTTCGGAATATTTGGCATTAGAAATTTTTTCGTTTGCCATTATTTATAAGTTGTTTATAAATGTAACCTTTAAAGGTATTTTTTAATATGCTGGCAATTGATAAAACTTTTTTTTCGAAAGAATTTTATCCTACATTAAATATATATATATATATATATAATGTTCACCTTGATCACCTCTTCTCAGCCATCTAGATACTCTCCTCTTAGCCATTATGTTGTTCTTTGCCACAAACATCTATATACTCAATGTACAATCTGTGAAACCATTTGGAGACAAAAGTGGTTGTCAAACTCTAATGACGAACACATCGTTCTCCGCACTATTTTGCGACTGTCCAACCACCTTTGCTATTTGCTGCTGTTCCTTGTTGCTCAGTTAATTCTAATATGACTAGCTACTCTGTGTTGCCTTCAAAACCAAGATGATATCTGATCTTAGCTAAGTCTGGATGATATGCGCTGTAAATTTTCGTTACCATCATTCAGCATGTGCTGCCGAAATTAATGAATTGGAGCTGTTACTCAGTCTTTTGGCTGACTCTCTCCGTTCTTCATAAAGGCAGTTTTTTTCTGGCTATATTGCTTGCATTTTTGCTGTTGTTAGTCTCCTTTTCGATTGCCTTAGCTTTAATATGTAGGACCTGATCGTGTCTCCAGCGATATCGTTCTTCTCACAGCACCTTCGTGCAGATGCTTAAAATAAATTCAACGATGCTGGTCTCATAACAAAGGGGTCATCCGGAAATCTTCCCTAAACACTGTGTGAAAAGATGAGATTGTCATGGGAAGATATATGAAGAGAGAGAGGGGAAGAAAGAAAGAAAGAAAGAAAGAAAGAAAGGAAGGAAGAAAGAGATCTTAGAAGAAATGTTAGTAAAATGTTAGTATTTAAAAAGATCAGAAAAATATGGAAAACCTACATTATATATAACTTTTTTTTATGTGTAAAGTGTTTTAGTAGAGATCGTGGTTTTCTTTAACAATACGATTACTTTTTTAAAGCTAATGAAATTCTACGGTCTTCATAACAGATAGTCTATCTCTACAATTTCACTCGCGACGCTTTCGTAGATTGCGCTTGCTCAGAGTAGAGGAAGACGTTATTACTATCCGAACTTGTCAACGTTACTATCTTTTGCCGACATATTTGGTACTTGACGTAAAGAAATGACAAATCGCACTACGTTGACACGACTGTAAAAGCTTTAATATACTTGCAACATAGGTACTAAATAACCTACATATATTGCTGATAAAGTGACATCAGTAAATATATTAACACGTGTTAGCAGGCAATTTGATTAATGACTTCATGGAGTACAACCACAACAATAATAATAGTCCTTCCTATTAAAGGCACAAGGCTTGAAATTTGGGAGAAGGGGTTAAGTCGATTACATCGGCCTCGATGTTTCACTGATACTTGATATATCGGCCCCGGAAGGATTAAAGACAATGTCGACTTCGACGGAATTTGATGTCAGAATGTAAAGATGAGCGAAATACCGCTTAGCATTTTTGCCCGACTTTCTAACGATACAGCTAGCTCGCCATCTTAACAAGAAGAATAAGAATGGTTTCGAACTTTTAGCACAAGGCCACCAATTTCGGGGGAGGGGAGAAGTCGATTACATCGACCCCAGTGCGTAACTGCTGCTTAATTTATTGACCCCATAAGGATGACAAAGTCGACCCTGGCAGCAATTGAACTCAGAACTTGATGACAGACGAAATATCGCTAAACATTTCGGTCGGCCAACTACGATTCTGCCAGCTCACCGCCTTAACAACAACAATAATAATCCTTTCTACTATAGATACATGGCCTGACACTTTTGGGGAAGGGGACCCATCGATTACATCGACCTCAGTGTGTAACTGGTACTTAATTTATGGACCCCGAAAGGATGAAATGTGAAGTCGACCGCGGTAGAATTCAAACTCAGGACTAGCGACGGGCCAAATACCGCTAAGCATTTCGGCCGGCGTGCTTGCGATTCTGCCAGCTCGGCGTCTTAACAACAAGTACAATAATAATGATAATATTGTTCGCATCTGCTTCATCTTCAACATTATCACCTTCATTGTTAATATATTTGTTGTTCATGATGTGATGATGAAGATTATGAATATGTATATGTTAGTGCTACATGGGCGAATGGTTAAGAACTTCGCTTCGCAATCGTAAAGTCATGCTCGATTCCACTCCATAGTACTTTAATGGCGATGCTCCAGCATTGCCACAGTGACCTAACTGAAACATATAAAAGAATAAAAGAATGGCCAACGATGAAATGAGTGCTCAGTACCGCATTGGTGGATATAAATATATATATATAAGGAGGATTCCGTCGGTTACAACGGTAAGGGTCCCAGCTGATAAGATCAGCTGAACATCCTGCTCATCAAATTAACGTGCAAGTGGTTGAGCATTCCACAGACACGTGTACCCTTAACGTAGTTCTTAGGGCGGTTCAGCGTGACACATAGTGTGACAAGGCTGGCCCTTTGAAATACAAGTACTACTCATTTTGCTAGCTGAGTGGACAGAAGCAACATGAAAATTAAGGTGTTTTGCGCAAGGACACAACGCGTCGTCGGAAACTGACTCCACTATCTTACGATCGTGAGACGAATATCCCAACCAGTGGTTCACGCGGTTTCACACATATATATATATTTTATTGAAATGGATGAATGAATTATCTTGTTACGGATTATTCAAATTATAACCGATACCTGGGTAGCAAAAAATCACAACAGAAAAATCACAGTTGAGGTTACGACCATGGGGTCTCAAAACCGTGCCTTAGTGCGGAAATTTGAAGTTTTATATATTTAGTGAGGGAAGAAATGGAGCTGAACGAAGATTTTACAAAATTCATTTTTATTATTTTCTACATATGTTTCAAAGGCTGCAAAGTCCCTAATTCGGATTAGCTCCATTTCTTCCCTCACTAAATATATATATATATATATATATATATATATATATACACCCACACAAACACTCGTACGTACGTATCTATGTATGTATGAATGCATGTATGGATGTCATTTGTTCTCCTTATTTGTTATTTCCGTCAGCAGTAGTAGTAGTAGTAGCCTTGTAAGTAACAATTATATTATCCATTTATCCATTTGACAACATTGTCATCGTAATAACCATACAAGATATAACGTTCGTCTCCCGTCTTTTTTCCACCCGTTTTACTCTAGTCACGAATCTCCCCTGCTTTTCTCTGACTTCCCTCAGTGTACATTCCAGATAAGTTCTCAAGTAGCAAAAAATATATATAATAATAATAAATAAAGGAAAAGAAAGAAACAAAAAGAAATGACAGAGAAAATAGGAAAAAAATGAGTATGATGAAAAAAGATAGGAGTAATCTAAAACAGTTGTCATTTCTCAAACCCCACTAACACCATCACCACCACTACATTATCACCATCATCATCACCACCACCACTGTCGTCGTCATCATCATCGTCATCCTAATCGTCATCATCATCATCATCGTCGTCATCGTCATCGTCATCGTCGTAATTGTCATCATCATCACCATCATCATCATCACCATCGTCATCATCACCATCATCATCATCACCATCATCATCATCATCGTCGTCGTCGTCGTCGTCGTCGTTATTGGTATTATCATGGACATTAATATTACTACTCCAGAATTATCACTGCTATTATTACCATTGCTCTCATCATCACCATCATCACCACCACCATCACCACCACCATCACCACCACCACTACCACCATCATCATCATCGTCATCGTCATCATCATCATCATCATCACTGCCGTCATTTATCATTTCTTATAATATAGTTATTACTTTTATTGTTGCTGTTGCTCTTGAATTCTTTTGTAGGTTTTCTTCTTTTTATCTTGTTTATTTTTATTACAATATTTTTGTCGAGTTTTTTTATGTATTTTTTGTTTGTTTTAGCATTGGATGTCGTCTCCACAACGTCAAGTAGACCGATCAATTATCTACCGCCGTCTTACAGACACCATGATGAGATTTGAACTCAGATTTCGTCTGTTAGGGTTAAGTGAATGCTGTTAGTACTGAGGCGTCGGCTTTGCAATAGATTTCACCAGGAGGCGCCGAGCTGGCAGAAACGTTAGCACGCCGGGCGAAATGCGTAGCCGTATTTCGTCTGCCGTTACGTACTGAGTTCAAATTCCGCCGGGGTCGACTTTACCTTTCATCCTCTCGGGGTCGATAAATAATACCAGTTACCCACCGGGGTCGATGTAATCGATTTAATCCGTTTGTATGTCCTTGTTTCTCCCCCTTGTGTTTAGCGCTTTGTGGGTAGTAAAGAAATGGGTATTTTGTCTGCCGTTACGTTCTGAGTTTAAATTCCGCCGAGGTCGACTTTGCCTTTCATCCTTTCGGGGTCGATTAAATAAGTACCAGTTACGCACTGGGGTCGATATAATCGACTTAATTTGTTTGTCTGTCCTTGTTTGTCCTCTCTGTGTTTGGTCACTTGTGAGTAGTAAAGAAATAGGTATTTTAAAAGGCAATGAGCTGTCAGAGTCGTTAAAGAAGTACCAGGTCGACTTTTCCTTATATCCTTTCGGGGTCGATAAATTAAGTACCAGTTATGCACTGGGGCCGACATAATCGACTTAATCCCTTCGTCTGTCCTTGTTTGTCCCCTGTATGTTTAGCCCTTTGTGGGCAATAAAGAAATATGAAACGATAGTCTTAAAGATATATAAAAAATACAAGTTGCCGTTGATCAAGTCATACGTATTCATACCGAGAACATATACAAGTAAACTTGTCCTATCCATGAAGTTATCAAAATCTCTCTCTATATAAACGGCAGTTTGTCTGTGTGTGTTTCTGTGTGTCTGTTAGGTTGTACCCTCACCCTGACCACGGCTTTCAACCAATTCTGATGAAACTTAACACACACATAGCCCAATGTCATAATTCAAAACTAACGCAGAGAAAATTTTGAAAAGTTCCCCCAGTTCTGAAAAAAATCGATAAATTCGACATGGGGTCGAGAATCAGAAACACAAACCACAGACTGTCTAGGGGATGCAACTCGACCGTTTTAACTCTCAAATTTTTTTCCATTTCTTTGCTCTTTTTTGGCTATAACTCTCTAAAAATGCTTTATAGTTATTTCCCTTACAAACCCGAGCAACGCCGGGCGATACTGCTAGTGTAAATATAAAAGATCAAACGTAATTATCTGAGGAGAACAATGTGTGCAGAGCTGTGGAAATAGGTTGTTTGGTACGTGTTAACATGATATGATACACGAGTGAAAAAAATATGTTAAGAAGTACAGAGAATTCTACAAATGAAATATCTAGACAAAAAAATTAGATTCAAAACTCTGATTCTTGGTTCTCTTGGATATCTATCTACCTACAGAATTTCTTATCCCAGAAAGAACATGGATATTTAGGATATTATACTTACAAACTTTTAATGAAACTGTGAAAATATGTAAAACAGCAGAGGTACTTAGCTTGTAATAACAAATGTGTATATATGAATGTACACACATACTCACGCATACACAAACACACACACACACACACATACACACACACACACATACACACACACACACACATACACACATCATATAAATACATAAATACATACTTACATATATATATATATATATATATATATATATATAATATATATATATATATATACACGCGCAAGTTGGGCATGTGGTAACGCGCTTGCTTTCCAACCTCATAATTCTAGGGTCAGTTCGAAAGCGTGTCATTTTCGGCAGAGGCAACCGGGAGAATAAGTGCCACGCTCAAACAAAAATACTAAGTAGCGGGGTCGGGTCGTTCGATTAAAATTGAAGTCGTTGCCCACGCATGGCCACAATCTAATGACTGATACAAGTGAAAGAAGACAAAATATGTGTGTGTATGTGTTTGTGTATGTGTGTGTGAGTGTTTGTGTGTGTGTGTGTGTATGTGTTTGTGTGTGTGTGCCTATACATAGACACATGAAAATTTGTAGATTCATATATGTAATAATGCCCATGTTCGCACGTAAGCATTCGTGCATATATATTCTACTAGATCTTTTTTTTTCATATGTGCCAACGTTGAATGTACATACAAAATGTGTGATGCATGTGTGTACACGTATGCATATACGGGTGTGTGTAAGTGTGCATAACATACGTATATGTATTCATGTTCGTGTGTGTGTGGTGTGTGTTTGCGTCGGGGGAGGTGATATAACTGCGGACGTGTTAAGTGCGCTCCACTCACCAAATGCATTCCCCCTTCCATGCATACCATTCGGCTTACAGTTCTGAGATAAGACGAAACTAGATGACATCATAGATATATAAAACACTGCAAGTTTTCTTGAAGGATTTCCTACTCTGTCCCCAACTTATCACAACCACTGCTGCCACAACCACCATAGCAACTACCACAACGACCATCACAACTTCTACCACCACCGCTACCAACACCATATCTCGCTAGATATTTCAATATTCAACACTCATGCAATCCCCATACTACACTGAAGTTGCTTCGTTATAGAAACGGGGCTTTTTTATTCCTTTGTAGCATAATGTTTTTCCTTTTGCATTTTCCTAGTGAAATATATTCTTTACTTTTCTACTCTAGGCACAAGGCTCGAAATGTCAAGGGAGAAGGCCAGATAATTAAATCGACACCCGTACACAACTGGTACTTAATTTATCGACCCTGAAAGAATGAAAGGCAAAGTCAAAGTCGGCGGAATTTGAACTCAGACCGTAAAGACAGACGAAATACTTATTTCTTTACTACCCACAAGGCGCTAAACACGGAGAGGACAAACAAGGACAGACAAAGGGATTAAGTCGATTACATCGCCCCCAGTGCGTAACTGGTACTTAATTTATCGACACCGAAAGAATGAAAGGCAAAGTCGACCTCGGCGGTATTTGAACTCACAACGTAACAGCAGGAGGAAATACCGCTAAGCATTTCCCCGGCGTGCTAACGTTTCATATTTCTTTATTGCCTACTAGGGGCTAAATATAGAGGGGACAAACAAGGACAGACAAAGGGATTAAGTCGATTCTATCGACCCCAGGGCGTAACTGGTACTTATCTAATCGACCCCGAATGGCTGAAAGGTAAAGTTGATCTATGCGGAATTTGAACTCAGAACGTAGCAGCAGATGAAATACCTATTTCTCTACTACCCACAAGGAGGTAAACACAGACAGGACAAACAAGGACAGACAAACGGATTAAGTTGATTACATCGATCCCAGTGCGTAACTGGTACTTATTTAACCGACCCCGAAAGGATGAAAGGCAAAGTCGACCTCGGCAGAATTTGAACTCACAAAGTAACGGCAGGACGAAATACGGCTACGGATTTCGCCCGCGAAGCATTTCGCCCGCGAAGCATTTCGCCCGGTGTGCTAACGTTTCTAACAGCTCACCACCTCCTGGTAAAATATATTCTTTTCTACTCTAGGTACAAGGTCTGAAAGTTTTAAGGAGGGGGCTCGTCGATTAGACCGATCTCAGTACGCTACTGGTCCTTAATTTATCGACCCTGAAAGGATGAAAGCAAAGTCGACCTCGGTGGAATTTGAACTCAGAACGTGAAGATAGACGAAATACCTATTTCTTTACTACCCACAAGGGGCTAAACACAGAGAGGACAAAAAAGGACAGACAAACTAATTAAGTCGATTATATAGACCCCAGTACGTAACTGGTGCTTATTTAATCGACCCCGAAAGGATGAAAGGCACAGTAGACCTCAGCGGAATTTGAACTCAGAACGTAGCGGCAGACGAAATACCTATTTCTTTACTACCCACAAGGGGCTACTCACAGAGAGGACAAACAAGGAAAGACAAACGGATTAAGTCGATTACATCGACCCCAGTGCGTAACTGGTACTTATTTAATCGATATCGAAAGGATGAAAGGCACAGTCGACGTCGGCGGAATTTGAACTCAGAACGTAACGGTAGACGAAATACGGCTACGCATTTCGCCCGGTGTGCTAACGATTCTGCCAGCTCGCCGCATTTAAGACTATCGTTTTTATAGAGTGCATCGTCTAACTTTGATCACATCCTGCTTCATACGTCGATAATGTCGGGACTATCTTTTCAAACAAACGACATTAATCGGGGTGGAAGTAAAGGTAAAATTAAAGGTAACCTTCTCGAATCATACCGCCTCAGAAGGGCCGATTTCCCGGTTTCATGGCCTAAATATTCCAAGCCTGGACGCCGATCCTTGCAGGGTTATTTATTTTTGCCTGCTGAGTGGACTGGAACAACGTGAAATGAAGTGTTTTGCTTAAGAACACAATGCGTCACCTGGTCCAGGAATCGAAAGCACAATGTTACAATCATGAGTCCAACACCCAAACCACTAAGCCACTCGCTTCCACTAAAGTTTACTTCTCGAGTCATGCCGACACATAAAGGCTGGTTTCCATAGCGTATATAATAATCCCCACACGCCTCCACAGTCTTGGCAGGTGTGGATATCATTGTTGTAAGCTTTCACAGTCTCAACGATTTGTCTAATCTAGATCTTTTACCGACATACCTGTTCTTTCTGTACATAAAGTATTTCTTTGAAATTTTCTATTTTTAGATTGCCAAAACATAGTTTCCAAAGCGAATTATAAAATGCATTTCGCTGTCCAAAATTTACTCCAGCTTTTAATGTCACTGACTCGTTTGTCAATGAATTAGGTATACATATTTTAGATCATATATATCCAACTTTCGATTATGTTATTATATAGATTAATTAGTCAGCAGGCCGGAGTCTCATTCGTTATCGGAATTAACCAGACGGATCGCTCCACCAACTAACAACGGCCATGCACCACCACCCACCGAATCGAGAAAGAGCTATCGATCTGTGGAGGCGCGTGGCTTAGTCGTTAAGGTGTCACCATCATGATCGTAAGATTGTGGTTTCCATTCCTGGACCGGGCGACGCGTTGTGTTCTTGAGCAAAACACTTCATTTCACGTTGCTCCAGTCCACTCAGCTAGCAAGAATGAGTAACACTGCGATGGACTGGTATCCCGTCCAGCTGGATAAGCCATTAAAACCGGGAAATTGGGCATATTAGCCTGGCTAGGCTTTAAAAGGGCGCATTCATTTTATTTTATAGATTAATTACTGGTTAGGACACCGTATTTTGTTTTGCAACCATACTTTAATACCAAGTATATTACAGATATACAAGTCAATACTGTGCCCTAGTTTGGGTTAGCAGATTTTCTATAGAATTTAGAGTCATTATCTATTTTCTATCTTCGATCGTATTATTGACATAAATGTATTCGTATACGTAACTTTGCAATTTTCAGTGATAGCTCTAAATTATATACAAAATCTATAGAGATACACATTAAAAAGATAATTATAAGAATTGCATTATATGCCAAATATTATATAGTTTATGCTACATATCAAAATCATATTTCAGTCAATATGCACATAAACACGGATTTTGAGAGAGATCAGAATCAACACATTTGGAATTCCGTTGTGTTACTAACAATTGCTTCATATTAAAAATGAGTCCAGCTGTGGATTAATCTAATTATATAATGCTGGTTGCAACACATCCAATTCTACACGTATGCTCAAGCTTTCAGGATATTGAAAAGCATACACCATAAGAACTGATATCGTTCTGAATGTTATAATGAATGAAAGAAAGTCAGTATTATTTTGTTACAATTCTTTCTAGGTTACGAAATACGGAAAAGGATTTTTCAATGGACTTACGAATAGTTACATTAAATCAAAAATTTTGGATTTGTTCAGAGTATGCATCATACATAGAAAAATATTCACCAAAAGACACACAAAACACATGCACACACACACACGGGTAACGCACGAAACACACAGACATATTATATATCAGTATATGTGTGAGTGTTTGTATATCATAATTTGGGTTTTCGTTTGTCCTACATATAGCTTGAACCGATGTTGGTTTGATAACATCCTCACCATTTAGGGATTCCGAGAATAAGCACCAGCCCGATTTCTCGAAAAGATTCTTCGTAACGGTACACTATTTTGGCCAGGGATCAACGAGTAGAAAGGTAGGAATATAAGAGATATACATACGTATGTTTGTCTGCATACGTACATACATACATGCATACATACATACATACATACATACATACATACATACATACATACATACATACTACATTCATATATGCATACACACACACACATATATATATATACATATATATGTATGTGTGTGTGTGTGTGAAGGCGCATATCTCAGTGGTTAGAGCGTGAGGCTTACGATCGTGACGTTGTGAGTTCGAATCCGGGGCAAGACACTTTATTTCACGTTGCTTCAGTTCACTCAGTTATAGAAATGAGTTGTGACGTCACTGGTGCCAAGCTGTATCGGCCTTTGCCTTTCCCTTGGATGACATCGGTGGTGCGGAGAGGGGAGGCTGGTATGCATTGGCGACTGCTGGTCTTCCAAAAACGACCTAGCCCGGATTTGTGCCTCGGAGGGTAATTTCTAGGTGTAATCCCATGGTCATTCATGACCGATAACAACGAAGTCTAGGCATCAGTGTATTGCGGCCGTTTTAGACCACCTGAAACGGCCGTAATACACTGATGCGTAGAATTTGTTGTTACTTATTTGCTTTTAATTCACCTTACTTCGAGCTGTGCGGATAACTCCGCACTGACTTAGTGACTCAACTTAAATGCCTACTGAATCATAATGATGTGTTTGTGAGTGTGTGAGTGCATGTGTGTGTGTGTGTGCATGTGTGTCTGTGTGCATGTGTGTGTATGTGTCGTGTGCACATGTGTTGTATGTATATGCCTGTGCATAGCTTTATATGTACATTTCTGTAGTATATATATATATATATATATATATATATGTGTGTGTGTGTGTGTGTGTGTGTGTGTGTGTGTGTGTGTGTGTGTGTGTGTGTATATGCATGTATGTATGTATGTATATATTTAGCACAAAATGGCGACGAAGAAATTTACAGGAACAGCAAAGACAAAGCACAACAAATGCAAATACCCTCTACACCTCAGCAGTTGTCGACAAAATAACTTCTAAAATAAATGTGTATGTATGCATATGCGCACGCGTGTGTGCGCATATGCATGCAGCTGTATATGCATCTACTTTAAATTAGTGTTGTATTAGAGATTTTTTCTAATAAAATTCTTAAACTCTTCCAGTGGATCAAGTTCATTCAGTGAATGCTACATAAGGTTTTTAACATTTTTTTAAACAACAACTTAAGTATATGCATGCTTCTTTGCCTATGGATTTGGGTCCGTATGCTTGTGTTTGTATGCGTCTAATACTTTAGAATGCAAAATAATGCAAATCCCATCTAATCCGTTGGTGCATTTCAGGATGGTGATAGAACATTCAAAACTGTTGAAAGAAACTGCATTCATAATTTTGTTCTTTTTCTCCGGTGTGTCTAAAAAAGTATATACATATACCTATATCTGTTTGTGAATAAGACTGTACTCATATATATATATATATATATATATATATATATATATATATATAATGTGCGCGTGTATACAAATATGTATATAAGAATATATATATATTTACTTATATATAAATAAGTATATAAGTATAACTATATATACTTATATATATGTATATATATATTCACACATATATATATAATATATATATATATATATATATATATATATATATATATATATATATATATATATATATATATATATACGTGCATCTGTATAACTTTATAACATAAGGAAAATGTGGAGGTATGTATAGTAGTTCGTATTCTGACTGTCACACATCCAAAAGAAAGCGTTTCTTAGCAGCCATATTAATATTAACAACACACCTATATTGAAACAACTATCTGCATTCCTGGAACATCCGTGTATTGTAATCCTTTTCAAATTTATTATTCCACCTAACTTTATCATGTTTCATATATTTTATTTGCCTATTCTTTAATCACTTCTACTAAATTGAAAAAAGTTCAACGACGATGCTATCTCCACAAAGATAAAACCTTTTTGCATGAAGTATAAGAGGTCGCTATAGATTTTTTCCTTTTCTTTTCAAAGTGTTTAATAATGTTTTCTTTTATTTGTATGACGTTATTCGTGCCTTAAAATGTACGAAGTCGTATACTGAAATATTCAATTTACATACATAAATCCCAGAAAAGTTGTAGTTTTTACAGGATAAATAGAGATATATGTTTTTTGTTTATAAGTGTACGTGTATATATAAATTCGTGCATACATATACTGAAGCGCACATAAGCACATAGTTTCTGTGTCTCTCCCCCTTTACTTTCTGTCTCTAACTCCATCCCTCTCTCTCTCTCCCTCTCTTTCTCACACACACACACTCAGAAATACGCACAATCACACACGCACACTCAGAAATACGCACAATCACACACACACATACACACACGCACAAATACACACAATCATACATACCTGTTTAATTATTTCATACATCCCACCCAGATGGTCTCCACATTGTGTTACATGCGTTATTTCTCCTGATGTAAATTTTGCCTTTGTTAAGAGTCCTTTAAGATCTGGAGATTATCTTTGGCGGTTAAAAATATATGATTCTTTACTTTTCTGAGATTTCATAATCGCTGTAGATCCGGAAGGCAGCGTTTGACCGAATAGGATTATCAGCAACTAAAACTGGAACATTTATGTTTGTATTATTGTCTTTATTATCATTGTGAAATCTTCTCTGTAAGGCAGATATTCAAGAACTTTTGCCTTAGTTATAGCATAATATACTAAGTTTTTGATAATTTTTGTTGCTGGAAGAATATTTTTAGTTCTACAAACGGTCTCTCCAGACTACTCGTGCCCGTATGTATTGAACACTTACAGCTTGACATATTTCGTAAAATGTAATATGGCGGCTAATTAGCATAGTTGTTAGCCTTCAACCTCGAAAGCAACATAGATTTATCAGCATTTACTTCAAATCTGCATGTTCTGATTTCAAATTATACCGAGGCAGATTTGGCTTTTCTCAGAATTTGGGGTCGATAAAATAAGCAACAGTAGATTACTGGCGTACATGTTATCAACATACTCCTTCTCCAATAACTTTGTCAAATTGGAAGCCATATTAAATGGATCTTCCTTTCATATAGTATGCTTGGTAATATCTAAAATCTATATATTGGTGTTTCCGCCTTCTTGCTGAAGAGATCAGCTGTTAAAAAATCCCATTCTTCAAACATGTACATATGCCCATGTGTTTGAGGGGCGTGAGAAGGGGACACACACACACATACACACATATATATATATATATATATGTGTGGGTTTTGTATATGTGTGTATCCCCTTCTCTCTTCCCCAACATTTTACCTTAAATATTAAATATTTAACGTAATAAATGTGTTGTAGGAGCTAATCCTAATATTTTATGTTTCAAATGAATATTGTTTAACTCTATTTGCTTATTTATTTAACTACTATCTTTAACCTGAAGATTGACTATAATTTTAAATTGAATTCATTTCAATTGAATTTAATTTAATTGTAGCCATGAAACGTACGTAGTTTTTTTTACTTATTATACTCTTCCGTAGTTGGACGACGTGTGAGGTTTTAGCAATTTCTTACCGAACGAACAACCACACAGCATATGTTTTGTTTATAGCGATCAAATGTTTGTGTAGACATAAGCTGACTCCCTCCCTCAGATTGAGATCACCTGCACAGGTGCAAGGGGTGCCACATGTCAGATATCGAAATGATCGCAGAGCAACGTGAAATTAAGTGCTTTGCTCAAGAACACAATACACGCCCGGTCTGGGAATTGAACCCACGATTGCGAAATCGTGAGGGCAACTCCTTAACTACTAAGCCATGCATACACGAAATACATACAGGCATGCATGCGCACGCTTTCCTCTCCTGTCTCTCTCTCTATCTATCTATCTATTTTTCATATATATATGTATATATCAGAATTTATAGAAGTGAATTTCTAGAGATATATTTGTATGCATGTACCTTGCAACTTGCCAGTCGCATAGTTAAAACTTGTGTTATAGAAATTTTACATAGAATCGCATGTTTCTAAGATGTAACATCATTACTTAGCATCTTCAGTGTCTTTAATGGGGATCATTTTGCAGCGAGCATTTAGCCCAGGGATCCAGTTTAACCACATCTTACTCTCTCCGTCCCCCCACCCCAATGCTTGTACCCCGCCAACGCTTTTTAACCATTATTGGTTTCGTTACTCCTACGTAGTTAGCGGTTAGGCAATAGATACCGATATAGCAAGTATCAAACATTAAAATAAGTACTGATTTCAACATTTTTGACGAAAGTCCTTCAATACAAAACTACTGCATGGCCGCAGTCCAATAACTGAAACAAGTAAAAAGAAAAGCTTAGATTCATACCATCCAAAAAGACCCTTAGCATTCTTAGGTTCAGTGAAGCATCACTAAATTGTGAAACTGCTAGCAATCATTAGCGAAAAATTAGCTTCTATAATTAGATATCACGAGTTTCAACCATTTCCATATTAATATTGTGTCACAAAGTGCCTTCATGCATTTCTCTTTTATCATTATCATTATTATTATTATTATTATTATTATTATTGTTGTTTTCTTCTTTAGCTTTACTATCAAACTTAGTCCTGTGGAGAGATAAGCTGGATGTAAGACAAGACGAGAAAAAGCGTTGCTAATTTAAATTGTGTGAATAAGTACATAGGAAGTAAAGTGACATATTTTGTCACCTTATCAATTTTTTATTGCTATTTGAATGCATGTATGAAGCGTATGTGTGTTCGTGTGTACACATCCCCCAAACACACATCCACATACATACACACGTTCAGAGATTCACATAGATAAATGTATGAAGCGTATGTGTGTTCGTGTGTACACATCTCCCAAACACACGTCCACAC
Organism: Octopus sinensis; assembly: GCF_006345805.1. NCBI lineage: Eukaryota > Metazoa > Mollusca > Cephalopoda > Octopoda > Octopodidae > Octopus > Octopus sinensis. Next base: position 34,773,483 of record NC_043001.1, on the reverse strand, counting down.
ATACACACACACATCCACATGCATACACACGTTCAGAGATTCACATAGATAAATGTATGTGCGTAAGTGTATGCATGTCAGTGAATGCGTGTTTGCGTATTGTATACTATAAACACATACGTAAATGTACACATATATAATTATACATATATGTGTGTGTGTGTGTGTGTGTGTGTGTGGAGCCGTAATGGCCCAGTGGTTACGGCAGCGGACTCGCGATCGGATGATCGCGGTTTCGATTCCCAGACCGGGCGTTGTGTGTGTTTATTGAGCGAAAACACCTAAAAGCTCCACGAGGCTCCGGCAGGGCGGGGCGACCCATGTTGTACTCTTTCGTCACAACTTTCTCACACTCTTTCTTCCTGTTTCTTGAGTAACGCTGCGATGGACTGACGTCCCGACCAACTAGGGTGAACACATACGCCATAGAAGCCGGATATTTGTTTCTGTGCTTGGTTATAATAAAAACAATTATATATTAATCTGGGGGATTACTCTCTACTTTTATAGTATACAAGTTAATTCTTCAACAAGAATACTGTTGACAGTGACTTCGAAGCTTCGCCCATTTAATCCATCGTCAGAGTTCGTATTACTTACATATACATTTATCTGAGAGGTACTGGTTCGTCTCCCGTAGCTGTCTGCTGGCAACATTTTTCACCCAGTCATTCTGCTCTGAGTGTGTATGTGTGACTCTGTATGTATGTGTGTGACTTTGTGAGTGTGTATGTGACTCTGTGTGTGAGAGAGACGCTGTGTGTGAGAGAGACGCTGTGTGTGCATGTGTGTGTGTGTGTGGCTCTGTATGTGTGTGTATGCATATATATGTATAACGAATGTTTCAGAAGATCAGTTTTCAATTACGTGTTACTGGGTTCGATCTCACAGACTGGTACCCTAGCGCTCCCTCGTGTCACCTTTCATCTTGTGGAGAAAACTAAGCAGACAGAAATTGTGTAGAATCTAATCAGATGGACTGCACTTGTAATTAAAGTTTAAGCTTTGTCATATAGTGTATGACACTGATTCTACCTGAGGATTAGATTAATGATCCGTGTTGTCGCTAAATTTTTTGGCTACTTGCGCGCTAGTTATTTGAAATGGTAAATTCAGTTGTTGGAACAGTAGAATGGTCACTATCGAGAGCAACACAGAACCGAATGTTCTTTCACTGATTTCAAAATTTGCATATTTATTGCACGTCCATCAAAGGATTTTAGGCGATTACAGGACACAAAATACACATGTAATTTTGTCATTTATTTCATTGATCTGTATACAGAGTATGGGCCAGTTTTACGTCGGCAAATATAAATACAGAAAGGGCAAAAACACGTACACACGAAATAAACACGTACACACATCTACATACATATATACACACATGCATACACCTAAGTATAGATAAATATATACATACTGTATTTTCCTCAAAATGTATCCACACTTCAATAGCAGACAGCTCGATATATACTTCTTTTAAGGTTAAACCATCAGAAATAATGAAGGTGTCAGACAAAGCTTTCAGCTTAAGAAGGTTTCTGCTAAAATAATCATGAGTATTTGAAAGTATAGTCGAAGTACAACGATATTTTAGGAGAGAGAGTTTTAAACGGATCGACCTATATCGCAATTTAATCTCATTCGAATTAGAAATAAATTTGAAGCAGATAGAACTCTTCAGAGAGTTTACAAGAAACGGCACTGACGACCACAGACATCGCTGCGATCTTACCACAGTTCAAGAGAATCTATGTGCGTCGTGAGCTAGGAATTTTAAAATCAAGTGCTCATCGGATTTTGAAGTTGTATCATCTGGTAAAGTTACATTCCGAGAATAATTAATACTCCTAATGAAGATAATCCAGAGAGAAGTGCTCTTTGAGTGGTACTTGGATAGATGTGTAGAAGATGCGTGCTATCCAACTAATTTTGTTTGTAGTGATGAGACTACATTTTAAAAAATATTCCTCGCTTAACCGCTGAAATTGCACTTACAGGAAATCTGAAAATCCGCATATAACGGAGGAACATCAAGCTTTCACAAAAAAAGGATTAACTAGACCGCCATTTTAATTATTTTAAAAAAATTTGGGGGAAGGGTCTATACTGTGACCTAATTACTAGAACTAGCAGCAATATTCTGTCAAGTCAAGCATTTAAGAGGACTTTGAAGAAGTGGGGTTTATTTCCAAGACAGTGCACACCCACATTACCATAGAAATGTAACGGGCTATCTTGATGAGATTTTTTCCAGCAAGACGATTAGACGAAATGGATCAGTAGATCCATTTCGGACTCACACCACGAGACACTTTTATATATATAAAACAAAATAAGGCCCTAAATATATAAATAAGTCAAAGCTAAGCTCAGCAAGATTTGAACTCAAAGCACAGTGACGCGGATCGACAAGAGCAAAGTATTTTGACTCGCGATGTAATGATCCCGTCATTTCAAACACCAGGTGATTCTTATTATTCTATACGTAATACGATGCATCATACATTATTCACTAATATCTTATCCGTGTATTTATGTGGCTATAACCTCAAGTGTATTTTAAATCAACGCTGAATACATATACACGCATATATGGATATACATATACGTGTCTCTGTGTGTGAATCTTTGTATACTCGAATTCATTTACTCAATAGTTGTTAGTGTAAACTTCCTTGAAAGTCCTGTACCACCTGACGATTTATTTTACATATTTATAACCCTGGATCATTTATAATGGATATCTACAACGTTCGATGATTTATTCTGAATAGTTATACCTCTGGATAATACATTATATGTATATATATATATATATAAATACACACATGCACACAAACACACAGACAGAGACACACACACACACAACAATGGATAATTTATGAGCCAACGAGGATATAACTACTCGGCCGCTCTACGCTGCTAGAATTAGCAGCTGAATCTTCTTCGAATCGTATCCCACTATGAGAGAGGGAAATGACACATTATATAATGCAGTCTTGGATAGACATTTCATGAACAAAAAGAAAGGATAAGAGCCAGGGTGTTAATGGTAATGCCAGCAGCAACTCACACAGGATAATTTATTGAAGATACCGACCCGAATTGATATCGCAATTCTTCAGTTGTCATACAGGAGGATTGCGATATTATATATCTCAAGTGGTTGTAACTATAAATTATTTTAGAGCATGACTAAATATTAAATATATAATACATACACACACACACACATACACACATTTGTATATATACATACATATACAGGCATACACACACACACATGTGTATATACACACACACATACATATATGTGTGTATGTATGAAAATATAGATAAATAAATAAATAGATAGATACATAGAAAGATATATAGAGATATTGATAGATAGATAGATAGATAGACAGACAGATTGATAGATAGATAGGTAGATAGATAGATAGATAGATAGATAGATAGATAGATAGATAGATAGATGATAGATAGATAGATAGATAGATAGATAGATAGATAGAGATAGATAGATAGATATAGATAGATAGATATAGATAGATAGATAGATAGATAGATAGATAGATAGATAGATAGATAGATAGATAGATAGATAGATAGATAGATAGATAGATAGATAGATAGATAGATAGACAGAAACAGAGTGAAAGAGAGGGAAAGTGATAAAAGTTAGAGTATATTTATCGTCCATTCATGATTTTGTGTGGTCTAGTATTTCCTGTACATATAAATGGTTAGAATCAATTGTTTCATATATCTTTTTCATATGAAATATCCCGCAACTAGAACCTCATCGCTAATGAATCAGTGGTTTGGGATCAAAGGTTTTCGTTAGTAAATGAAATAGCTGCGAGTGTAAGCAATCGCGAATACATACTCAGATCAATACGTGTTTATCACATACAAGCAGAATCATGAATTTATTGGTGTATAGGTTGTAAAATTGATATGTATATGTATATATATATACTTACATACATACACATACATACACACACACACACACACACACATATATATTCTTTTATGGTTTTACTTGTTTCAATCAGGCTGCGGACATGTTGGGGCACCGTCTTGAAGTATTGTCGAACGAATCAACCCCGGGACATTTTTTTAAAGCCTGGTATTTTATTCTACGAATCCTTTTTGTCGAATCGCTATGATCCGAGGACAGAAACATACCAACAGCGGTTTTCAGCGCTGGTAGGGAACAGACACAAAGACACACACACATAGATATATACATACATGTATATGTGTGTGTATATATATATGTGTGTGTGTATACACACACACACATATATTTATAGTAGAAGAGACTCTCCCAAGGTGCCACACACTGGGACTGAACCCGGAACCACGTGGTTAGGAAGCAAACTATATATATGCATCCATGCATGCATACATACATGCTCGCATATATACATACATACTTACGTACATACATGCATACATACACACATACGTACGTACATACATACATACATAAATACATACATACATACATACATACATACATACATACATACATACATACATACATACATACATACATGGCGCCTTGAACATCAGACGTTCAGGCGTTGAGGACCATTTAAAATTACTTTTTTAACGTTTTCTTTTCTACCTCTACATATATGCCGACTCGTCTAGCCTAAAATAGTAATTGCTTCATTTCTCCAATCATAAATAAATGGTGACATTGTTTCCGTTATCTACATTCCAACGATAGAATTTTGTATCTCTGTTAGAAACCAGCTTCTTCCTCAGCGGAAGAATTTAAATAATCAGAAACAGAAGAACGCTTACGTACATATAAGCATACATGCATAATATCAACTGGCTCTACCGTGGTATCAACAGGCTCTACTTAAGAGATAAAGGAGGTAAGAGGCTTCGGATCAGTGCAGACAGTCTGTCTCTCTCAGACAACAATTGCTAAACAACATCAGAAAAATAAATACATTGACTTAGTGCTGAAAAGTGAAGAAAAGAATATCTTACCTGTTGCAATCGAGCTCCTTGGGGGACACTTTTTTTTCTCCTGACGACCTCCCATACAATCGCAAATCAATGAACCGGACTAGCATACCTCAAAGAAAACCTGGATGTGAAACGCTCAGCATACCAAATAAAGACGAGTATGGTTCCTGAAGCATTGAAGAAGACAGTACTTTTGACATGAAGCGAAGCCTCTCTTGGACTTGTGACCGCTACATCACACTTTGAAGGTTATACATTTACATTCCAAGAAGAGGAGATTGCTACTAATACCTAATAAAGAGACAGTGAATTCCTTAGAGCTTCATGATGGATGACTCCACAAGCAAAACATATGTCAAGGGTAACCGTAACAGGCCGGACATTGTTGTTTGGGACAAATACGGTAAAGCATGTACCTTCAGAGAGGTTAGCTGTCTTACTGATATGAATATCCTTTTGAAGATATAAGAGAAAGAAGATAACTATGAAGAACTGCTTCGAACCACCATCATTTATATCCAGATTACAAATTTACATTTATACTAATAATAATTAGTGCACTTGGATTCGTAAGTTAATGCCTAACTGTGAGTTTCAATATGCTTGGATTTTCAGAAAAAAAATCAACCATCTGATTCGCACATTACAAGTACAATCTGTAAGCGGAACAGTAAAATAACGCATGGCTTTTCTCAGGTTTAAAATGTGACATTGCGTTCGTAATTGACATTCCAATGATGGAGCTTTGTATCTTTATTAGAAACCAACTGCTTCTTCAGAGGAAGAATTTACATAATTGAATACAGAAGAGACATACATACATATATACATACATACATACATATACACATACATACATATTAAGATTTCGTTTAAATAGAATTATAGTAATAACCTAAGGATCGTATTTATCTAAGCCCCTCTACGATTATCAGCTACCGAATGTCATCGCACAGAGGAATATTATTTTTACTGAAAATATATAAGAGCAAATCCGTTTAGCCTCCGCAGAATCCATACAAAAGAAAAGAAGGTAAAATGAACAGGCTTCAATCCAAACCACAACAATTGTTTCTGTGCATTTCTAACAGTTTTTAGTTGCTGAGATTTCTATATTCTACATATTGTTATATTAAAATCAGTCGAGTTGTTTTGAGAGCACTCTGGGAGCACTGCTTTGTTCTCAATAACATCCACCTGATGACGTGCGAGTGCACAGCCATGGTATTTATTTAATGATATGTACAATAAGCAAAATTCGTACCTGAGAACTGCTACTAATGCACAGAAACAATTATCATTTGGATTAAATCCTATTCATTCTATTTCCTTGCAATATATCAATATATCGTGTCACGTTAAGAAGCGTTGAACTGAACCAGCATTTTGACTCGAATCAAGTCTGAGAAACAACTCCAAATCGTTGTTACTTTCCCCATCAGAAGAGTTAAGACCGATGAGTTTTTACTGGTATTGTGTCGTATTTGTTATAATAATACATTAAAGTTAACTACTGATATTTTGAAATCATTTAATACGTAAGATTCGGTATTTGCTATATATAATGGAAAACGCATCAATTACATATAGGTTATTTTTGAAATGCATTAACGTAATGGAAGCATTTCCTGTTCTATATTCTGATGCGTACGTATTAAATGATTTCAAAATATCACTTTATTATTATAACTTTGTATACATATATATATGGCTGTGTGGTAAGAAGTTTGCTTAGCAACCAAATGATTCCGGGTTCAGTCCTATTGCGTGGCACCTTCGGCAGCTGCCTTCTACCATAGCCGCGCGCCAACCAAAGCCTTGAGAGTGGATTTGATAGACGGAGACGGAAAGAAGCCCGTACTATATATATATATATATATATATATATATCATCACCGACTCCTTCAACTGCACCTACAACAATATCATCTATTGCATCTCCTGATACCTCTGCCATTCTCTGTACGTCGGACAAACAGTACGCCGTTTGGCTGACCGGTTCGAGGAACACCTCCGAGATATCAGCCTCGGCAATGACACCCCGGTCTCACGCCATTTCCGCTCTACCGGTCACTCTTTGCAACACCTGTCTGTGTTCGGATTGTCCTTGCACAGAGGCCATTCCGGACTCCCATTTGCGTCGTGAACAGGGATTGATCTTCTCTCTTCGCTCCTTTACGCCATTTGGGCTTAACTGTCCTCTCCTCTTCATCTAACCTCCTTCCCTTGCCTCTCTCCCCCGCCCTCCTACTTCCTCCCACCCAACTCTCCTCTCTTGCCCCGTCTCCTACTTCTCTTCACTCCTACATCTCTTCACCTCTACTCGCTTTCCCTCTTCTCTCTTACTCTCTTTCTCTCTTCTCTCTTTCCCTCTTCTCTCTCACTCTGCTTCTCTATTTCTCTCTTCTCTCCTACTCTCTTTATCTCTTTCTCTCCCGTCTTTCTCTCTTCTCTCTTACTCTCTTTCTCTCTTCCCTCTTTCTCTCTTCTGTATTATTCTCTTTCTCGCTTCTCTCTTACTCTCTTTCTCTCTTCTCTCCCCCCTCCCTCCTCACATACCCACCTCCCCATCCCCCCATAAGCCCACCCACCCTCACACATTCATACTCCATCTTCCCTATCCTTCCAATCCTCCGATCCCATCCCCCATCCTATACCACACACCCTCTGCCTACCCACAAACCCCAACTCTACCCCAAACCTCAGCCGAAGCCACACCCCACCCGTGCTTTCCCCAATCTCGCCTCCCCCACCACCCAACATCACACCACACCACACTACACCATACAACATTACACATCACGTCACAACCACCACTCACACACCAATCCCCACATTTTCACACCTACACATACATACACGCACACGTCCATACCATCAGCCCTCTTTCACACGCACATAGTTACTCTCTTATACACACACGCACCTTCGTGTTGGGGGTCATCTTTACTCTGTTATCTCCCCTACTTCTTGCCCCCTCTCGTGTGTGACCCTTCTGTCCGAAATCAGTCGCCATGATAGATCGTTAGCCACTACACACATTTTTTCTCTCCTTGTTTATTCGTGTCCTTTTCATTAGAAGAGCGTAGGCTCGAAACGTAAAAGCTCATACAAAGCTTTACATTTTACTTTTGACAATCTTTTTCTATAAAAGTGAAAACGGTCACGTGAATAAATATCTTTAAAATTGCATTTTGAAACCTTCTTTCATATATATATATATATATATATATATATACATACATGCATATAACATTACCCACTCAGTTATGATATATAAATGCATGCCTTTCTATGTACATAGAGAAGATATCCCAAGATCTGCGATATGGATCGGATGAAACTTTCAGGAATGCTTGGCCTCGTGACTTGTACGGACTGACTAGATTTTGGGATCGATCCGGTACCGGTACTGGATTATTTTTTCCTGTTTTTTTTTACTTACATTTTGAGTGCGGTCGCGTTCATTTTTAGTATTCTCGTTTATGAGAGCAGTTGAGTTTATTTCAGATATTCTCATTTTAAAAATCATCTCTGGTTAATCGTTGAGAGGACGTTGGGGTTGCCTTGACGGAGCTTTGTGCTCTTTGAGTGCTCTTGTTTATATATATTATATATGCAAGAATATTTCCACATGTGTAAATATGAATCTACGTATACATGTATTCGTGTATTTATATTTATGGAGGTCAGAAAACAATAACCAAAGGCTACAAATATATCCGCATTACATTCGTCTACACACACATACACATACACACACACACACACATATATATATTTATAGATAGATAGATAGATAGATAGATAGATAGATAGATAGATAGATAGATAGATAGATAGATAGATAGATAGATAGATAGATAGATAGATAGATGTGTGTTTCTGACACACAGAGAGAGTATAATCATCGCACTCACATTATAGATACAAACACAGAGTCAAACACACACAAGCATATGTATATGTACATATAACTACATATTTCCACGTCAGCAAAGCAAATATGAAAGCATGGTGTTTTGTTGTTTTCTCTCGTGTATGTGTGTGTGTGACCTTCAGTTAATATGAGTGTATTTTTTTATTTTTTACCTTCTATACATTGGCATTGCTGTGTGTGTATCATTATGCTTAAATTACGTTCAGAAAGTTACGTTGGGAAAACTTCCTGTTTTCATCAGCTGTCTCTTTGACACAGCCACAAACAACTGTGTTTACCAATAACGGAAGAATCTATTATTGCACATCAAAGCCCATACGGATTCACTGGACAAGCGGAATAGGTAAATTAAGGAACATCAAAGTGGGATGCCAGACGTAATTTACATCCAATTAAATATATGTGTGAGTGTGTTTGTATGTCTGTGTGTGTATGTGTGTACATATGCAAGCATGTATGTATATATATACATACATACATACACACACACACATACATATATATATATAAAATGTATATATATATATATATATGCATCTATATATATATATATATATATATATATATAAGCACACATATGTACGTTTGTATTTATGTATGTGTTTATGTATATAGAACTGATGCATTTACATATATGTATGCATCAATGATATCCACTAAATATATATACATACATACATATATACATACATGCAAATATATATACATATATATATATATATATATATGTATGGTATATATGCTAATGTATATATATGTATGTATACATACCATATATATATATATATAATATATATATATATATATATATATATATATATATAATATATATATATATATATATATATATATATATAATATTTATACATATACATATATATATCAGAAATGGAAAAGCACAACAAAACAATGAATTGAACAATTACAAATTGAATTCAATTTAAATATTTTATACAAACAAATGGCATATCTCATAAATTACATGTTTCCGCTTCATTCATAAACTAAGTTTTTCAAGAATACTCGAATCCATTTGAATATGTAATGATGTTTCATAAGATTAACATACCTTCTCAATATGTATATATATAAAACGCATGGCTTAGTGGTTAGGGCATCGAGCTTAAGATCGTGACGTTGTGAGTTCTAATCCCAGGCCGGTCTGCGTGCTGAGTTCTTGAGCAAGAGACTTTATTTCACATTGCTCTAGTTCACTCAGCTGTAGAAATGAGTTGCCAAGCTGTATCGGCCTTTGCCTTTCCCTTGGATAACACTGATGGTGTGGAGAGGGGATGCCGGTATGCATGGTCTTCCATAAACAACCATGGACTTGTACCTAGGAGGGGGATTTTCTAAGTGCAATCCCATGGAATTGAGTGCTCATTTCACCGTTCTACATTTACGCTTACATACATATGATGTATATATATATATATATATATATATATATATATATATATATATATATACTCACCTCACACGCATACACACACACACATACACACGCACACGTACACATACACACACACACACACCTACATACATACATTACACTTGTATACACACACACTTACATTCATACACCACACATACACATATACACACATACGCACACACACATATACTTATACACTGCACACACACACACATACATACATACACCCATATACATACACACACACATACCCACATACTCCTATACGCACATACATACACACAGACATACACACATACACACTCACACAAACATACACACACACATACTTACACACACACTCACCTGCACGCGCACACACATGCATGACAAACACCCCATACACTCACACTCACATACGCCACACCAACATAAACACGCACACGCCACACCACACACCTACACTCCCACACACATACATACGCACCTACATACAAACACGCACGCATACACACGCATACACACATGCATTACACACGTACACACACACCTACATACACATGCATACACACACACACACAAACATGCACGGACACACCCAGACATACACACATACACCTATATACACACGCCCACACACCTACACACACACACATATACACACACCCACACACTACATACACACACATACATACACACACATACACGGACACACCCATACATACTTACATACATACACCATACACACACGCCTACACACCTACATACACGCACATGCATACACACACACACACATGTACGCACATACACACACATATACGCACATACATATATACCCACACACATGCACACACACACACACATACGCACATGCATTACATGCATGCACACGCGACACCTACACGCATACACACACACACACGCACGTACACATACATACATACACACACGCACACATACACCCATACACATACATGCATCCTACACACACATACATACACACTCACACATACATACACACACACACACTCACTCACACACCTGTATGTACGCGCACACACATGACATACACACACTTCCCCACACCCACACGTACATACATACACACTCACACACATACACACAACACACAACACACGGACATACATCTATGCACACACAACATACACACATACTCACATACATTCATCGGACACCTGCCACCCAGACATACACACAGACACACTCACACATCCACACACATACATACTTACGCGCATACTCGCAGGCGCGCGCACACACGCGCTTGCGCCGGTTCGCGCACGCATACGCGCGCATGCACCTCGCTCTTGGACCCGACGAGACTCCCGCCCGTTCCTGGGACCGTCGCGTGTCGTTGGGTTTTCCACGCCCGACTCCGCGGGACCACTCTTCCATCTTCCCCTCAGCTGGAGTCCTTTTTCCTTAACCCCCCTTTTTCGTTTACACACGCGCACACACACATATACACACATTGCTTAAATATATACATTACTCTTACACACATCAATCTACTCGCCATTAATACCACCACGACACTGGACACACACACACACTACTACTCAACACACGCTGGCACGCTACATACGCCCCCACCCCTTCCCCTCCCTCCCTTCCTCCTTCCTTCTTTTTCTTACTACTGACCTACGCCCCACCCTTCCCCACCGCCCTTCCTCCTTCCTTCTTTCTTACTACTGACCTTGTCCGCTAAGATGACCATTGTCTCGCCCTACCTCACACGCCTACACACAGACGCACACACTAACACACACATATATTTTTGTTTTTTCATCTCGTCTCACACACACACATACACACACGTACACGCACACACTCACACATACACACACATCTGTTGCGTTACAAACTTGTCTCCACTCTTTTGCCTTTAAAAACCCACTTTGCTCTTGTTATCGTAACATCCGCCTTTCACCATGTGCAACTCGTAAACACCAGTCGTCCTTTTTCTCTTTCCCTGTGCCCCGCTCTGGATCTTTCTTTCTCTCTCTTCCTTCTTTATGTTTCCGACGAAGAGCTCCGCTCGAAACGTCATACCTCCCTGCTTCCATGCCCTGAGCGCCTAATAATAATAATACTGTAATTGTTCCATTGTTGTTGTTTTTTGTTTCCCGTTTGGATTAAAAATTATATTATATATATATTCCTAACCACATGGTTCCGGGTTTTCCGGTTTAGTCTACTGCGTGGCACCGTAAGCAAGTGTCTTCTACAATAACCTCGGCAGACCAAAGCCTTGTTAGTGGATTTCGTTGACGGAAACTGAGAGAGGCCCGACGTATATATATATATATTATATATATATATATATATATATATGCATCTGTGTTTATCACCCCACCATCGCTTGAGTGTTGGTGTGTTTGCACTCCTGTAACTTAGCGAAAGGAGACCGAACGAATAAATATTAGACTTATAAAGAATACGACTTGGGATCGATTTGTGCTACTAAAGGTGGTGCTCTAGCACGGCCACTGTTAAATGACTGAAACAAGTAAAAGAATAAAAAAATATATGTATATATATAACGTGAGTAAGGGTGTCAAGATACCCACATCGTTAGAAATAAGAGCTAAAATGCTCCAATGCTTTTGTTATAAAGCACATAGCATATATTCGGATAGGGGCTGCAATCGCCCCGAACACCGGTAAGTTTTGATTCGCGATATGTTAGATATTAATCGTATAGTCTCCATAAAACGATACATGGCCAGAAGCTGCAGCGTATCGTCCCCATCGATAGATACATGACCAGCAACGTCTTCTATATTCAGTTGAGCACGAAATTCGATCTGTAATTATTTGGAGCCGGTAGTATGAGAGAAGTTCTTCCGAGAAATGTGTTAAAGAAATCAGTAAGTCAACGCACACATGACGACTAGTGAATCCTACGCCAACAAAACATCTTTCTATTTTCTTTTTAATACGAGTATACTTTACGCTACAAAATATGTGTAGAAAAAAGGAACTGAGAATCATGATATACGCAAATTACATGCATAAACCAATTTACTATCACATGTAAAAACGATTTTCATCATATTTATGAATGTGTAATATAAACGTTACGTGTCTAATAATAAATATCATCAATGAATGTCAGTAAAAATTATTTAGTATGGCATAAGTTTCCTGTGTACATAGAATGAAAATTGGGAAGTTTATGCGATTTAGACATCAGAGACCAAACAAAATATCGGATCTTTAATCCCTGTGTGCATTATTGGTTTCTGCTTATGCGCAACGTTTTTTTTTTCTCAGATGAAAGTTACACACAATTCTATTGACAAAGGTACATTTCACTGATTGTCGATATGAATAAAAGAAATTTGATCATAGTAGGAATCGAAGTAAAATCGATAAAAAATTACTGGAAGAAAATATATTTATGCTTCCTATGGGTCTATATAAATCAATGAAAAGGGTACTAAACAGACTTTAAGCAACCAGTTGTTATTTTTTTTGATTATTTGCCTAAGTGATAATATATTATTTATGAATAGTCACACACAATATCCATATGTGCTAGAGAATCTGTGTGTAAACGTGTATAATTTTTTAATCTTATTTTGAATTATTAAGAA
>NC_043001.1:34742008-34754508 GCF_006345805.1 Octopus sinensis | reverse complement strand
GTCCGTCTTTACTTTCTGACTTCAAATTCTGCCGAAGTCGACTTTGCCTTCCATCCTTTTGGGAGTCGATAAATTAAGTAGCAGTTGCGTACTGGAGTCGATCTAATCGACTGGCTCTTTTCCCAAAATTTCGTCCCTAGAGTAGAAACGAATATTTGTTTTGTTCTTCGAATAGTCAGTAGTCAAATTCTGTTTAAATTCATTTTCTTTCTCCACATTCATCGAAAGTAAAGTCGGTGAAATGACTCATAGTGTTTTGAATATTGGTGCATGTGACCACTGATAAAATCTGGACTACTACCAGTCGACTAAGTAGTAACTATGGTATTTTTGTAGTTCAGAATCTAGGGGATCCTAATCGAAGGGGCAAATAATCATAAGTACCGTGTGGGTTTATTCTTTTTATTTCACTTATAGTATACCTAAGAAAAGGTGCGATAGGTATGATTTTAAAATTTAGCTTCCAATTCTTATGGGTAGAGCAACTTCGAGAGAATCCATCGACTAATTTATATGCATATAATAGTAATAACAACAATGATGATGATGATGATGATGATGATGATAATAATAATAATAATAATAATAATAATAATAATAATAATAATATAATAATAATAATAATAATAGTAATGATAATAATAATAGGCCTTGAAGCGTACCTTAATGCAAGTGATGTGCTCTTACGAATTGCTCTGATGCATGAAGATTCCAAGCAAGCTTCAATCATGAATCTTAGTCAGAAATTTGAAATGTCTCTTGGCCTACAAGTTTACAATAAGAATGACCAAAGACATCCAAATACTGACAGACCTACCATTGCTTCTCCTGATTTAGAAATTAATAATCAGAAAGACCTACGAGATCGAAATAGTGACAAACCTATCACCGACGCAAAAACATGTAAGAAAAAGCAAAGAAGGCTTGCATGAATAATATCGAAGAAACTGGAAAGGCAGACTTCCGTACGGAAAATATCCTAACCGCCTGTCCAGGCCAGATATTTATCAAAAGCTAACACATCAATGGCTACAAGGAAAGGGAAAGGTCTGAAAGGAGAAACAGAAGGTTTTATTATTGCAGCACAAGATCAAAGCTAACCTACAAGAAAATACCATGCAAAGCATCCTTAAAGACGGAACGGACCCCTCGGGCAGAATTTGCGGAAAGTTCATGGAGATAAATGATCGTGCTGTTTCTGGCTGTCCAGTCCTCGCTGAAAAGAAGTACCTCACCAGACATGACAGACTAGGGCAGTACATCCACTGGAATGTACTTGTAAGTATTACAAAATTAAAACCCATGGTCAGTGGTACAGGCACCATCCAGAGGATGTAGTAAATGGCGAGGGCG
Organism: Octopus sinensis; assembly: GCF_006345805.1. Lineage (NCBI taxonomy): Eukaryota > Metazoa > Mollusca > Cephalopoda > Octopoda > Octopodidae > Octopus > Octopus sinensis. Next base: position 34,753,155 of record NC_043001.1, on the reverse strand, counting down.
TCACCATCGTTTGGAACTTCCCAATACAAACAGACAGAAAAATTTACTCCAATCCACCAGACATTGTGATCAAGAACTACAACAGAGGACCTTCTCAGTTAATAGATACGTTTGTTCCTCAAGATCAAAATGTCTCAAGGAAAGAATGCAAAAAGATCTCTGCCAAAGAATACGAAAAGATCTCTGCCAAAGAATACGAAAAGATCTCTGCCAAAGAGGAATGTATCTATCTTTGTGACTTTTAGCTTAGCCCACCAAACAGCCTCTTTCGCCACAACCACCAAAGGAAAGCTACTGTGCCTGTCCGGTTCATGAAGGGCAGTGATGCGATCATTTCTACAGACTCAACCGACAGACTGATCCATCCGACATAACTCCGCAAGTCAGCAATGCATGGACAATGAACGAGGATGTGCAGAACGGTTTCGCCACACTGCGCGTACCTCTGACAAGCCTGTCTGACAGCACATATGTGTCTGTAGAGTTATCTAGAACTGGTAGCGACCCCTCCCCCGGTGGCACTGCCAGGCCAAAGACATCTGGAAATTCTCCATGTTAGTTCCCGACCGGAAAGTCCTCTGGAACACACTAACCTGTTCATTCTCGTCGGCGCCCAGAATCTTCCCGTGAACGTTTTTGCACTTCCCAGCCAGTAATCCTCTATACATTTCTACAGTGGAACATCCACCGATCCCATTGCCCGACTGGTAGAGTATTATGAACGCCTGATGACATTCTAAGAGCAAGGCGCCTAGTCTAGGTCTTTTCTTCACCCGTAACTGCAGCTCCATCAAAAATAATAATAAATATGATGATAAAGAGTATGAAGACTTGATCATTCACAAAGTATATTTTATAGCTATATATAGTATATATTAAAATGACCGACAATATTGCAAGGTTGCATTTGCAACAGTGCGTAGTCGCTACAGCGGAAACTCGAGTAGTAAGTCATTATAATATGCTGTATATAACTATAAAATAAATATTGTTGATGTACAAGTCTCTATACTCTTTATTATTATTAATATTAATATACAGTCCAGACAATTGTTACTGTTCAGCGAAGAGAACACGGAATTACCGATCGGAAGAATTCACGAAGTGACTAACAACTACTAACGTCTCTGACTATATTTAGATGTTTGGTGCTAATCGTTGTGGTTAGCCGTTAACTGGAAGTTATCTGGGAGCTAATATGGTATTCACCCGGATAATATATCCAGCTTCACTTATATATATCATGTATTAGGAGGCTGATTTACACTCTAAAGAGAAATTGTACTCTTAGCTACATAAAATTGTAGAAGAGTTCGATACGTTTATTTTAAGTGAGAAATAAAGTAATATTTCGGTTCTTTATCCTTCGTCTCTAAGTGACAAAGAAAGAGAGACAGAGACATAGAGACAAACAATGAGAGAGATAAACAATGTGTGTGCGCGCGCGTGTGCATGTGTATTGAGGAGAAAGTGAAAGAGAAATAGCGAGAGAGAGAGATTGTAGTGATGCCGATTTCTTTCGCTGATAACTTCGAATTTAGCATTTCGTGAGTGCTTGAACCCTGGACGATGATTCTACTTTCAACTCTTAATATTGCTTCAAGAGTGCTCTATACATGATAACGTTACTTTTTTCCGTGAATTTTATTTTAATTTTCTTTCAAAATATTTTGTCCTCTTCTTTAAATTTTCATTCTTTTCCATTTCCTTTTCCTAGCTATTCTCTCTTCCTTGCTATTCTTTCTTTCTCCTTTTATTTCTAGCGTCTCTTCTCTCCCCCTCCTTTGCATAATTTTTTTTACTATTTTTCTCGTTTCCTATCATTCTTTCTCTTTGATGAAATTTAATTTCAGTTATATCTACCACTCTCACTTCAATACTTTTTTTCCGTATCACATTCATGTTTTCCTTTCCCCTTCTTATTTTATTATTTTCTTCTCCAATTCCTCTATTTTTCCCAGCACCCATTTTCTCTTCCCTTTTCTCTGTTTCCTTCTATCTTTTTAATGCCTACCTCTCCCTTCATCTCCTTACATGATTATTAGAACACAAGAGTTTTCTTCTCCTAATTCTCTACCATTTCTTCAAATTCGCCCCCTCTCTCACTCTCTTACACACACACCCACTCTTTAACGTTTTTTTTTCTTTTGTGGAATTCTCACTCCCTCACCATCTTTCTATTTTTAAACTCCCCTGGTTTTTCAACTTTGGAATCGAGTCATTTACTTGTCAACAACATCTAAAGATTACCAATCGAGAAATGTCAGGATAGCAACCATTTTAATGCCACATCATTGGATCGATATCAAAGATAACAAAAATAGCAACAACATCCCTTCACATCTCTAGGAGTTGACTATTTGATCATAATAATGGCGCGCTTAACTTTTAAACTCAGATACACCGCGATAAAACAGACAAACGATGAGCGGCGTCATGCGCGCAGCTAGAGTGTCTTACAGTTTCTAGTATATATTCGTTTCAAATTTCATTCTTTTATGCACTTTAGCTCAAAAGCTTTGCCCATGCTGGGGTACCGCCAGTATATCATCTTTTCAATGGTCGTTGTCTTGTAATTGGCTTTTGGTGAAAGGATATTTCTCCACTTTTTTGAGCTTCTTTCCATGATGAAGGTTCATCTGGGGTCATGGAGATTTGAATATCAAGTTTTGTCTTGAAAGCAACTTCCACCACTCAATATGTATCTCTCAGATTTTCCGGCATGATTTTAAATGATTATTGAAGTATATAGATCCTACTCTATACGGATGGGTGAGACAATTGGAACAGTGCAGTAGTGACATGGTGTCAACCACTATATATATAGTCAATCCAAACATGAACAAGCAAGAAGAAACAACAACGCGAGGACGTGCAATAAGTAAAGTGTTATTGGACGCTCAGGAAAGGAAAGGAAAGAAAAGAAAGAGGATTTCACGCTTTGAGCAGAGCTCTTCGCCAGAAATATAGAAAATGTCCAAAGAAGGGAAGACGGAGAAAAAAAATCACCAACGATACACACGCAGTCTCCGAATTCTATATTTTTATGCAGATGAAGATTGCTCTACATTTTAAAATTGATGTAATATTTTCAGTGTTCAATTAAATGGAGTAGCATGAAACGATCGTACTGCATTACCTCTGGATCTCCTTCTTGCTTATTTTGACTATAATCACCTCATTTTGAATCATATGGATAATACCATAGTAAATTCTGGTGCCTTTAACTTAAGTACCATATTCAACAGAATCTAAATTTTACTGGACTTATATGTATATATATATAAACGTCAAAGTGTCTGTCTGTGTGCGTGTGTGTGTGTGTGCGTGTCCTTTATACAAATTCAAAATTTTTCAGTTAGAGGGCTCGCACTTTCTATGGTCATTCAAAACCGTCCAAGGGTCGTCGTGCACATCTTTACATTTCCCCAGTCACCCCGCGAAGCCATTAAACAATCAATAGAAGTGACACTTTTGTGAATTTGCTATCCAAAACCCAATCAAAATGCTCGAAATTTGATACGCCAATTGAATGCCAGCTAGCTGTATGTGATTGATCGGAGATTTGGACAGTACTCGCGTGTATGTACGCACGCATGCAGCTGTGTATGCATGCACTAGCATGCTTCCTTCTCTGATTTTCGCGTTTCTTTTCTCATTCAATTTTAGTTCGTTAAAATATGTAGTTTGTGTCTGATGAACATGTTTGGGGTATTTTTCAACAAATGAAACTATTAGCAAGCACATAAAAATGTATTGTGTCTATTAAATAATATATATATATATATATATATATATAAATTCGGGGTGAGTACTTGATAATTATAAGCACCTGTGTATACCGTTTGGTGGTGTAGGTGGTGGAGTAAATTGATCAAAATAAAAACATGATGCGAAGGATTCAGCGGTACATATGTTTCGGGCCTTTATTAGACAGATTTATAACAATGCATAATGTATGTCTGTGGCCTTCTTCAGCCGCGCACAACAGCTTCCACAAGGACATGTGTTACATCAAAAATTCTTGGTTAGGGATGCAAATCCTCCCATTCGCGTACGACATAATGCGGCAGCAGCATAGAATTGAAGCGTCCATCTCTTTCTTCTCTCAATGTAGGATGAGGAAAGATGGATGTTGAAGTAATGTAAATAAATAAATACATGTATATACGTGAAGATGGAGGGGCGAGAATTCAGGACGAGGGATAAAAAATGTATAAAAAGTGTAAGTATAGAAAAATATAAAAATGTAGAGCATAAAGATATAAAGAGATATAAGGAGATGTAAAGGGGGTATAAAGAATATAAAGAAATATAAAGAAATATAAATAAATGTAAAGGCATAAGGTTATAAAGTAAAAATAGAAATAGAAATAAAAATAAAAGTAAAAAAACATGATAAAAATGTAACAAAATATTAAAAAAAAATATAAAAAATATAAAGATAAGGGATGTATATATATATATATATATATATATATATATATATATATATATATATAAGTTTTCAAATTAGGTTGGTAGGGATATGCAGTCCTAGCGGTTACCGTATTAGTTTTTACAGGTTATTAATACTGGCTAACTTCAGTGAGCGTAGGAAAACTCCAGTTTGTTTATTTTACTATCCACAGAAGATTTTCACATCGGTAAATCCATATGTCTCTATAGGGACTTCCTGTTGTCGGTAGAGAAGAAGTAATAAATAAATGATAAGGAGATGAGAGATTTATATATCCAGAAATGGAATGACGTGGTTGACAACATCTCCTTATTTTATATGTATATGTGTATATGTATATACACATACAGTAATTTTTTTTCCTCTGTCTTCCCATGTCGGGATCTTTCCTTCTCCTTTGTTTCCGACGAAGAGCTCCGCTCGAAACGTTAAACCCTCCTTCTTCCCTTCTTTCCTGAGCGTCCAATAATACTTTATTTGCTCCACGTCCTCGCGTTGCTGTGTTTTTATTTCGTGTTTTCTTGTTTGGATTAACTATATATATATATATATATATAATATTTAAAGATATAATTTTGCGTAATTTAAGGGAAGATTAACTGTTGTTCCTAACTTGAGAAGCAACTACATACACTGTTGTAAATGCATGCTAGTAATGCTGTAGGAGTGCTTAATGATACTGCAATGATGATGTAGTTACTGTGGATGTTATTCTTATGGTTGCTGATCTAAAGATACTTAACGATGTTTACTTGTTTACCTGCCTGCTAATGATGTACTGCTGTCGTAATAACTTTTGCTGTTTTTATGGCATCTGATTCTTTCCATTTTTTTTTTCCGATCAGTGAAATTGATAGATTTTGATGCGGTGTTAAAAATTATACCAGCATTGCAGTAGTAGTAGTAGTAGTAGTTAGTAGTAGTAGTAGTAGTTTTTGTTGTTATTGGTGCTATTGCTATTGGTGTTGCTGATGTCGAAGCTACTGCTTCTGCGGCTATGGCAACAATGCCATATCGCCACATTTTTTTGGTGCGTAACACAGGCACATACGCACACAGATAGATAAATAGATAGATAGATAGATAGAGAGAGAGAGAGAGAGAGAGAGAGAGCGAGAGAGAGAGATATACAAACAGACAGATCGACAAACAGGCAGATAGGCAGACAAACAGACAGATAGATAGATAGATAGATAGATAGATAGATAGATAGATAGATAGATAGATAGATAGATAGATAGATAGATAGACAAACAGACAGACTGACAGACAAACAGACAGACCGACAGACAAACAGACAGACAGATAGATAGATAGATAAATAGATAGATAGATAGATAGATAGATAGATAGATAGATAGAGAGATAGGTATGTAGATAGATAGATAGATAGATAGATAGATAGATAGATAGATAGATAGATAGATAGATAGATAGATAGATAGATAGATAGATAGATAGATAGATAGGGAGACAGACATAATTTTGGCAATGAAAGTGTTGCCTCTGAAACTGTCATTGTTTCGTTCATTCGTTTATTTTGTTGCAGACGTAATTGTTGTTCTGGATTTTTTTTTTTTCATTGTTGAATATTCTACAGTAAATAACAATTCCCGAGGCGCACACAGAGCTGCAAGAATACGAAGTAATTCGTATCTATTCATTTTGAATAAGTTCTAACATATTTGAACGTGTATGCCTATCACAGTTTTTAATTCGTCATCAGAGGTCATGTCCTCACCTTAGACTCTGACTGTTCACAACGTTTGAGACGGCATAGTGTTTCAATCTTATACGTGTCTCTCCTCAGTCGAAGCTAACTCACAGAAATGAATCTAAAAGGAGAACAAACTCTTGATTGTAGAAATCTGCAAAAATATGATGTGCTGATGAATGCTGATCTTTGGTGTCTGTTAAACCGATAACAATAACGAGGTGCTTGCAGAACAGCGAGAATCCAAATAACAATCTCACTAACCGTTCTTACTACGTTCTGTCAGATTCGAACGTGAGTATCTATTTGCTGTTGTTTTTTTTTTTTTTCAGTAGTGAATATCACCTTTGTTTAAACGATTTGTGATTATAACATACTGGATTCATTGGTGTAAGAGTAATTTGAGACACTACAATGTTTCGATCTTATTGCGTGTATCCTCAGTTAAAGCCCACCCGGACCAATGAATCTGACAAGAGTAGAGGCGTTATTTATAGAAATCATCAAGCAAGTTATTTGACAAATACTCTTTTACTTGTTTCAGTCATTTGACTGTGGCCATGCTGGAGCACCGCCTTTTAGTTGGACACACAAACATATTTACACACATACATATATATACACATATACGACGGGCTTCTTTCAGTTTCCGTCTACCAAATCCACTCACATGGCTTTGGTCGGCCTGAGGCTATAGTAGAAGACACCTCCCCAAGGTGCCACGCAGTGGGAATGAACCCGGAACCATGTGGTTGGCAAGCAAGCTATTTACCACACAGCCACTCCAGTGCCTATAATAGATAATAATTTATGTGCGTACAGAATTTTTTATGAAATATAGAGAACATTCAATTAGTATTTCATAAACGAAGAGTAGAATTGTCAACTAGTATTGAATACTATATTTAATGTCGCTGTTATTGCTGTAATTGTTGTGTAACTTCAACTAATTAGAATAATGGCCAATAGCATTCCAGCCGTGACCATGAAATTTTCTTTTTCTAGATCACTGTACCATGGATGAGTCTAATCTAGATATGTTGTGTATTTCATTAGAGTAGAGCTCCAGAGTAGTTGATACTGCATATCAGTGAAGGTGTTATAATTATTACTAAATAAAGATTTTCTCTCTATTTACCTTTATGATGGATCATCCATCAATTTCGTTAATGACTTTTAGGTTGTTCGATCAACTGAAATATCGATCTGAGTAATTAATATGTAAGTAACTAATTATTCCTCAGATTTCTGCACTTCTGATAGTAATTCTAGAGTAGTATTAACTGGGTAGAATAGCAAAAAGTCCCTTAAGTCCTTGGGGGTCGTTGAGGCGCTGCAGCAATGCAACATATCTGGGGTGACAAAGCCTGGTGTAAACCCATCCCTCTCCAGGCTAAATTCATTTCTATAGCTGATTCGACTGAAACAACATCAAATGGAGTGTTTTGCTCAAGAAAGCAATGGATCACCCTCTCTAGGTATCGAAACCCTAACCACTAAGCGACACACCTCCACTCGTGGTACTCATTTCTACAGGTAAGTAAACTAGTGCAACGTGAAGTGAAATGTTTTGCTCAAGAAAAAACGCACCGCCAAGTCCAGAAATCGAAATCACAGTCTTACAATCGTGAGTCCCAGACCCTAACTGCTAAGCCACGCGCCGCCTGCTGGGCAGAATATTTGACTGTAAAAGCCTTTCAAATTACATGTCTAGTCCATCAAACTTACTTCCACAGAGTTTTTATAAATCTAATTTTACCCACAAGTCAAAAATCGAGTGGAGACTGTGGCAAAGTACACTTTCCCTAACCGCATGCGCTGTGATCGAAAATGTAAACTCACTGTTGCAAAGAAACATTCTTAAACATTCTGCTATGCTTTCATCCACGCAGTGTATCTAACGTTACATTATCCTTAGTGTACCTAAGATAAAATATTACTTAATCTCTTAACCAATAGAAGCTCCTGTCTTGCTCCAAATGACTGAGATGATGTTAATGACAGAGGATTAAAATAAAGCTGAAACAACCAGTCTGCTAAACTTCTGAGATCGATTGGATCACCGTGGGTTAATAATACTAAGTGTAGGGGGAAAACGTTGTTTCCCAAGAAAAAAGGCCCGTAGCGAATCCCACGTTCCAGTGTGCAGGAAACCCCTAAAAATAAATAGACATTTTATTGTGACCATACCAGCTTCCAGTGCTCATGTTGAATGTATGTTTACTGCACACACACACACACACACACACACACACACACACACACACACACACACACATTCACACATATATTCACGCACACTCACATTTATAACATAAATGACTTGATTGAGAATCCAAATTTCACTTTGACCGCTTTTTCAACCAATCTGATCAATAATTTTCACCCTTCTTACATTCTTCTTACGTTGTACAGTCGGATAATCAGTGTTTTTTGTTATTTCCTATACCTGCTACTGATTAATAAGGCTAAATATTACTTCTATATTGCACTGAGAATCTAGAATTTATCGTCCAGAAAAGAAGGATCGATATATAGAGAGATTATGGAGTACTAAAAAATTTGGTTCTTTTTTTTTTAAACCATCCTTATTTTTCACAAAACATGTAAGCCGGAAAGTAAACGCTGAATAGAACATGTCATAATTTATCGTGATGAAAAATGCAATCAATAACAATATTTTTTGAAAATATTCAAGATATGAACCCAGTCCACTGACCCACTTCTGGCAGGTTATAGGACCTTTGTGTCTAATCAAATGTAAACTGTATGTGAGGAAATTCAAGTTCCCTGCAATTAATTTAAATTTTGGAAATATTTATAGTTTATTCAGAGAGTAAGGAATCGCTTATAAATTTTTGCAGGAATTAGGAGTCTGGTGTAGGCGGAATGAATGCAGCGTCATAAAAGAGTCGGTTATCATGCCTTGCTTTATTTTTTTATGAAAAAGTACTCCTCAAAAATGTTTATCAATGTTGATAATCAACAAGAAACAACTGGCACACAAGTTCCGTTTCAATATACGCAGAAATAGTTTCGGAATTAACACTCTCAATTAATATACATCTAATTATTTATCTGATTGTTCTAATTTAGGTACACGTGCAGCAATTTTGATGGAATGGATTTACTCAAAAATGTCAATAACATTACTTGACTGTCACACTATCTTATCAACCTTTGAGGGATGAAATGCGATATTGACCTTACTAGGATTTGAACTTAGAACGTAGAGTAGTGAAACTAGATACTTCGAGGCTCCAATCAGTCCATTGCTCTAATGCAACTGATTAATAAAATATATAAAATGGAATGTATGTGTTTGCTTGACAAACGTTTAGATTACCTGTTCTCTCAGCACAGCGACTTATTCAATTTTGCGAAATGTATTAATTGATTTTTGCCTCCATAGACCATGCCTGTTGCCATGGTTTCCAGTCAATATTCTTTGATGGTTAAGAGAATCCCATTGTGACTAGTTGGAATAAATATTGGAGACCTAGAAATAATTTGAAGAAGGAAAAGGTGCACGAGAGGGAGAAAGCGAGAGCAAGAGAGAGAAAGTAATAGATTAAGAAGCTTAGAATGAATAAATTTTAAACAGTAAGAAGGGAGAAAATATTTATATTCATGCATTTGCAATCATTTTCAATCAAGAGCATTCACCTCTAGAATGTTTGAGCAAATTTCATCGTTTCTCCACAAAACTTCATAACAACAATATCAAGGCAAATAAAGGAAAACAATGGAAAATAAAATTGGCTCACAAATGTTCGACCAAAGTCGAGGATAAGTATTGTGTCTAAAGGAGAATGTTACTAGCAAATATGAACTTGCAAGAGGGAATGTTTACTTTCTTAAAAATTCTCTTTCAACGTATTCACCTTAGGATAAGAAATGATGTATTGTGTTGATTCTGTTGATGTGCATAAAATAGCACATTTACCACGGTGTAACCTTTTTCTCTCGTTTCATCGATCCAGTATATAAAGTTCTAATAACTCCATTTATGTTTGCTATCTGGTCCATTTACTGCCTTGGGGAATCTATTTACGACTAACTGCTATCACAACTAATATAGCTGAGAGTCTTGTAAACTTTATCATGTAACAAATTTGTACGAGAATATCTCTTGTCAGAAAAGCAAATTTGATGATTGTTCGCTTCTTTATGTTCCCTTCCACTTAGCAAAGTACTATATTTTCCTTAGAAAATACAAAGGAAAATCCTTTTTATGCATGTGTGTGTGCGTGTGTATTTGTATGTGTGTCCATCTGACTGTTCTATATTCCTGTGTCTGTATAGAAATAACAGTATTAGGTACGAAGAGTTAATCTATACATTAGCTATGTGAATATATACATAATTTACACTACATTTGTATTGGACATTCAATTCTTGTCGATGTCTAAATGTATGTTAATGTTTATATATGTACGTATTTGTGTACGTAATGCTGTGAGAGAGATCGTCACCTAAAGCATGGTTACTATATACATATATACACACATATGCACACACATACTCACACAAACACACACATATATAATTTGCCCGCTTAAAGTTGTAATGTCCCCTTGATATAATGGTTAGCACGGTTATGCAACTCACCTCTTAAATGATGTTTGATTCCAATAAACTGTGTTACAGCATTTTTCTGTTTTCTTCCATATTAGACGGTTTGTTATATTTTAGAAAAATACATGATCTTGGCCAAATCTGTCCATATTCAACTTGTTCGAACAGCTATACTACAAAGCTCATTGATTTAGCATTTATTGTAATCCTTTGTGGAATCGGCGAGACGCGGTGTTACAAGGCTGGACCCTCAGCATATAGGTACGGTTCAGCCAATGGTTTTCTGTTCAGTTTCTGTCAACCTATTTTCACTCACAAATTATGCGTTGACCCAAGGCTCCGAAAATTGACAGTTGCCTCAGATAATGTTGTGTTAAATCCACAAGTATTTTTTCA
>NC_043001.1:34722008-34737008 GCF_006345805.1 Octopus sinensis | reverse complement strand
ACATCTATATTTCTCCCCGTGCCTGTCAAATCTTATGTCCCTGCCATAAGGCTTTACTTCTACACACGCCAGCTTACTTTACTTCGTCCTTAGTCGAAAGACACCTGTTGTTATGTCCTCTTGTTTGCATTTGTATTTGTGTACCATTTCTCTGTTTTTTCCGTCCTTGTTTTCGCATATATTCGCTGTTTTCTTCCAAGGATCTAATGCTCATCGCTTAGTTTTACCTTGGGGCTGGCCAGATTGGAGCAATCTCGTGTATAACCAACCGAAATTACAAAGATAATCTGGAACTCGACTGAGGAAAGAAAACTCCGAATGACCCGTCCTTGTTTTCTGTGTATCGTTTATCTGGATGTTTTGTGTTCCTGTCTCATTTTTTTATATGTATATAATATATTATATATATATATATATATATATATATATATATTATAAAATATATGTCTGCATGCAGGTAGGTATTATTATGTGTGTATGTATGTATGTATGTATGTATGTATGTATGTATTGTATGTGTGTGTGAAGGGATGCTTTCAAGTTACATCTACGAATTCTACTCGAAAAGGTCTGATCGGCCCATGTTTGTAGTAGACAAGACTTGCCGAATCTGATAGGCAATGGGGCTGAACCCGGAACGGGATGGCTGGGAAGCAAGCTTCTTACCACCGAGTCACTTTTGCGATTATATATATATATATATATATATATATATAATATATATGCATATATATATATATATATATATATATATGTGTGTGTATATATATATATGTATATATACATCTATATATATTGCTTTTCCTACACCTTCGTCTTTTTTTTGCTGTAAATTTGAACTACATATGTATATAATATATATATAAATGCGTACTGTTTCGACAGCTTCTTTGTGGTCATAATTGGTAGTGGAAATAGCACTAGTCAAATCCAGCTTGCAATGAGTGACATACGGTCACTGATCTTACAATAAGCACTTTAGTTTGTTAGAAAAGAAATGGAAACCGTACGGCCCAATAGGCTCGTAGCTGGATGTTGGTAGGGTTGAATCCCTTGCTTGCAGACTGCATCGAATAACCTGCTTGAGGAGGCATCCTCCTTGGGTTAAAAATAACAGTAATGTCAGTCTCCACGGAACAGCCATGTTTAAGTGGCGATACGCATTACGTCTCAATATAGTTAGTGCTTTCATCTCTTATAGTGTTTCTCTAACTAGTAATTTGTGTTTTAGATTGTTTCCTAAACAAGTAGCGAGCTTCTTATGGCAATAATACAACGGAAAACTAATGTCTTCCAATACCATGCACGATCAAATCTTCTATTGCGTTCACTCATATTTACAATCAGATTATATTTTTACCAGCTTTTGACATGTACATGAAAACATATCTTTTGATTACTCACTGCAATTCCCAGACCCCGCAAACTTTTTCATTCAGGTGTCATAATATTCTCCGGATACATCTACACCGATTGTGCTGCTATTTATGCACTGATACTGCACAGCTAGCTACTTGTAATTTTTTTCTAATATTTCAGCTAAAACATTTCTTGTGACTTTTACGTAATTGAAAAGTTAGCATTTTTCCTGTAATTTTTAATGTGCTTTTCGTCTTTGTACAGAAAAATTTTACATTGTAAATTTATACAAGTTTCTTGCTTTGGATATGGAATACATTTTAACATTAATATGCGGTTTAAATGAGGAATATTAACAATTGTTTCGGCCGAAATGCAAATGAAATTGTCTTCTACAGTTGAATACCTGTATTTGAATTTATAATACTATGTCCTTATTTCTCGACATAATTGAAGACACTTATTATCAAAAGCATGCTCGGTATAAGCATTGTGTATCTAGGACAATATTAGCTAAACAGTCATCCCCATTCAAGATGTTATGGTGATATATAAAGATAATTTTGCTGCAGATCAAGCTGCCATACAGATCATTCAATGGCTGGAAGTAGGCAATATTCTAACCATATAACTATAATTTTAGTAGTTCTAGCTCGAGATTTGCAGCCATGCTGGGGCACCGCCCTTAGCCTTGTTATACTTTCATTATTTGAAACCCCTCAGACTGACATTTGGTGAATGCGATAGTTTTATGTTCCTGCCCTCGTCTGCATTTCCTGCCACGAGGTGGATTAATCCGGAACTCTTGACAGGACGAGATCCAGTTTGGGTTTGAAGATAACTACAGCCACCTCATATAGCTCTCTCAAGATTTTTATATGTTTTATATGGTTCTGTATTTCCGATGGCTATTTGGGGATCTTTGACAGTATGCTGTGGCATTCGGCTGTTTTTGTGAATTTCGATGCCAATGTTTGGTATAAGCCCTTCCAGGATTTTCTAACTGTATATCACTACATATTTCTCCCATCTTTGTTCTAGAGAGAAGAACCTTAACTGTTTTCTGCCTCTCCTAGTAATTGACATGTCGCATTGAGACAATCTCTGTGTAGCTTCGCAGGACAGCTTCGGGTTCCACCGTTAATTTCACGCTTACATATATATATATGTGTGTGTGGTGTGTGTGTGTGTACGTGAAGAAAGTATTCCAAAGGGCCTAAATTAAGCGAAGTAAGAGAAAAAAAAGACAGAAACTGTTCTTCCCGAAGTCTTAATGCAAGGAGATACTCCTTTCAAACAGTAATCCTTCTCCTCCCTGCTCTACCGTCTTCCTCACGCACAAAACGTCCCATCTTTAAGGTAATTCAGTTAATAAAATGAGTTTACATATTTCTTTTGCATTTTCTTTTCTATAATTGTCATTTGTAACTACATCTCTTCTGTTTCAAAACCCATGAAAAAATAATTGGGATTAGTTATGCGGGCTGGCACGGATTAATTATATTTTAGTTAATTTCAATGAAGAAAATTGATTGTAAAACGAGTAAATCCTAAAACGAGCTCGGTCATGGAACGAATTAAACTCGTGCTGCAAGGTAGCACAGTATATATATATATATATATATATATATATATATATTATATATATATATATATATATATATATATAGAGAGAGAGAGAGAGAGAGAGAGAGAGAGTGAGAGAGAAACTTAATTGAAGTTTATCTTTATCTTTTTGATGCGAGTCTATACTGTTTTCTTTCTCATCTTTTCACTAATTCCCTTTTTCCTCCCCTTCACCGCTTTCTATCTCTCTCTCCTTCATTCTCCGTTTCTCTCTCTCATTGCTCACACGTGACAATCGTCCATCTTTTTCTTCCTCGCGTGGTCATCTTTCTTTTATTTCAGGACTGTCTTAAGGACAGCACGTATCCTATCTCACTTTTCTATCTTTTCTCTTGTGAAAGAAAATATTTCTCCAGCGTTCGCTGGTTTACCCTCGTCCTGGTCTAACAACCCTCCATGTTTGCTTTCGTTCAGTTTCTTTATGGGAGTAAGTATTTTCGAAGACTCATATTGTCGTTTAATGTAGATATATAGGAGTAGATATGTTACTTATCTTGTTGTTTCCGTATTGAATCCATTTGCTTTCATATTGCATGTTGCTAACTGTTGGTGACGCCCTGTACCCATATATGCATGTATATATATATATATATATATATATATATATTACGAGTAAATATACAGTTGTATGAATATTTACACATATTACTAAGCAAGCATACATAAATACATATATATATATGCACATATACATAGGTATATGTAGGTGTATCCATCTATCTATCTATCTATCTATCTATCTATCTATCTATCTATCTATCTATCTATCTATCTGTCTGTCTGTCTGTCTGTCTGTCTGTCTGTCTGTCTGTCTGTCTGTCGTCTATCTATCTATCTATTATCTATCTATCTATTATCTATCTATCTATCTATCATCTATCTATCTATCTGGAGGGATGGGATGGATAGATGTTGTTTACATACATATACATTTATGGCATGGTATAGATTATGATGATAAAGAACTGTAGCTCTCTTTTCATATACTCTATACGTATGTGTACGCATCTGTGTACGTGTGTGATCCTTGAACGTAGGCACGATAGGAAATAACACGCGCTCCAAATTTATCGCACATGCACACAAACAAACGATGATCACGTCAACACGTAAACACTACATCACACGAAATTTAACATTCTAACAGTAAATTTCCAAGACCAAAAATTCTTCATTCCAGAACGTAAATATAGAGATATGCTTGGTTAAGATTTCTACTTTTCCAATAATGCAATTTGCCTACAGAGAACTTTATCGCTGTGTTCCATAATTATGGCAAGTGCTTCAGATTCGTTACGCATCAACTAATCTATTTTATTCAATTTATTAAGTGTTTCAAAATAGCTATCATTTACATAGGGAAGAGTAAATTATGGCTTTACACATCTTCCATATTAACTGCTTTGATATAATTACGTCTCATTTACTTGTTTCTTGGGTATTCCAGTCATGCGCAGTGATATATGTATATATTTGCGTGTGTGTGTGTGTGTGTGTGTGTGTGTGTTTGTGTGTAGGTAAATATATATATATATATATACATATATATATATATATATATATATATATATATATATATATATGTATGTGTGTGTGTGTGTGTTGTGTACATATACATATAGACATATATATATGTATATATGTAGGTATATATGTAGGTATATATATATATATATATGATGGAATAGTTGAATATGTACATATATGCATATATATTGAAAGGGAGAGGATGGTAAATTGATAGCTAAATATGCAGAGTGCGAGAGATGCTTTGGTATGCTTGTACATGCAAATTTTTGAATTCATACATAATATTATATATGTATGTATGTATGTATGTATGTATATATCAATCTCCCCTAATATACACAAATAATCTAATGTGCATATATTTACATTTGTGAGTGTGTGTGCGTGCGCGATTTATTTGTGGATAGATGACACAGGATTTTAGTTCTATATACGAATATCTCTAAGAATAAAGCGAACTCATTACTTTATACAGAGTAATGTTTATTTCAGAAGTTAAGGCGGTGAGCGAGCAGAAACGTTGGTACGCTGGGCGAAATGCTTTGCGGTATTTCGTCTGTCTTTACGTTCTGAGTTCAAAATCGGCTGAGGATTACTTTGCTTTTCATCTATTCGGGGTCGATAAATTAAGTACTAGTTACTCACTGGGGTCGATGTAATCGACTTAATCTCTTTGTCTGTCCTTGTTTGTCCTGTCTGTGTTTCGCCCCATGTGGGCAGTAAAGAATTAAGAAAGGTTACCATCTCGAGCGAAATAGTTAACAGCATTTCGTCCGTCTTTACATTCTAAGTTCAAATTCCGCGGCGGCAGGCTTTGCCTTTCATCCCTCCGGGGTCTATAAAAATAAATACCAGCTGAGCACTGGGATCGATGTAATCGATTTATTCTCTTCCTCCAAAATGCTGAACGTGTGCCAAAATGTGACACCAATATTATTTCAGTTTAATATATCTCGGTAGCCAGTAATTTCTTCAAGGGATTTTCAAACAGAATGTATATTTTGTGAGCTTCAATCTATGTTTTAAAATTTTGACACCAGGTCAATAATTTCATAGGTAGGTTTAGTCAATTACATCGAACCCAGTGATCAACTGATACTTATTTTAGTGACAGCGAAAGGATAATAGGCTAAGTCGACCTCGGCGGAATTTGAAGACAGAATGTATATATGAACGAAATGCCGCTAAGAATTTTGCTGGGCGTGTTACTGACTCTGCCAGCTTGCCACCTTAACTTCAAATCATACTGATGAGAAATGAGGTCTTCTCGCAAGAAAGAAGAAATTCCTGCTTTACGAGAGGAAGTTAGTGTTGAAGTCTTCTGGCGGCAATGAATCGTTTTGCTTAGCGTTTTGATGGGGAAGATCTACTTCTTAATTGGGAAATGGAGGTGCGAGTTTGGTGTTGGGGTGTATATGTTACTTTGAATACGTAGATACGTTAGTTAAAGTAGGGTTTTAGATTGAATGTAGGGATTGTTAAATATGGTACAAATATTAAACAATAGAAAGTGGAGAGCTGGCAACGTTCTGAGGTCTAATTCCCCCGATATCAACTTTGCTGTTCGTCCTTGCGGGATCGATATAGTAAGTACTAGTTGACCACTGAAGTCGATGTAATCGGCTTACACCATCCTCCCGAGCTTACCAGTCTCTCACCGACATTTGAAACCAATATCAGACAATACATATAGACACACACATGCGTATATACATATATAGACATCTACACACATACATACACACATGCGTATATACATGATAACACTCAACGACAAGCATGCACATACAATCATATATTCACAAATATACATGAAACACGCATATATATACAAGTGTGCTTATATGCAAATATATGGATGTATGTAAACACTGGTATCTATTTTCGTAGAAATTTATGAAGAAATATATAAACATTATCGTTTACACATACATAGTGTATGTGCTACCGATAATGTTTACATTACCAGAGCTGCTTTTAAATCGTAATTTATAGAAATATATATTTACATGTATACACATGCTGAAGATGTCCCTGTCCAAGTATTGTTAAGAAGTGCTTCCATATTTGTAGTTGAAAGGTTCTTTATTATCGAAGATGTTTGCAAATTTTATCTATGTAGATAGTTTTCTACTTTGGCTTTCTCTAGTAATGCTGTTTATCTGTGTTGATGTCTAGAGTTACATCTAGGAATTTGGTTATAGGTAAATTATTGCTAACTTTTACATTTATATCAAACACCTCGAATATGGCAGTGAAAATATTCTTCTCGCTTTCTGTACAAGTCGTGGTTAATAATACTGCATGTGATTGCTAAGCGCTTCTCGTTTGGGAAGGTGTTTTGGAGTTGTTTAAGATTAGTAATTTTACGTTGTCGTTTGCATCAGTACCATCATAGCTAGTCGTGGATGAGTTCAACGAAAAGCTACTTTCATTTTTGATCCAGTAGGAATCGCTATGATATATTTGTGTGTCTCAAATATTTATTATCAGCCTTTTCAATAATTATGGCGTGTTTTCTTGCGAAATTCAGGACTTCCAGAAATGATTTATTCATAGACTTATGAAAGTTTAAAATGTCAAATTAATTGAAGTCTAAACTCTGCATCTTTGTTACAATTCTTTGGGTAAACTCATTGACTGTTATGACACGTGTAGAAAAGTCTGGTGTAAAATGGTATTACACAAATAAATAGTTAGTTGCGGTTATCTAAAAATAAACTATCGCAGAAATATATGTCAACACAGAACGAACTCCGTACTACTCTAGCGTAGATAGGATACTCAATATTCGCTGTTCAACTACCGACTGTTAAACCAACACATGTCGAGCTAAAACGGTAAACCAGCGCGGTCGCACTAATAGCGTCAACTATCCCCTTGACAGTTCACTCAATTCTTATTTATTGTAATCGATTAGTCCATCATAAGTCACGTGGGAGTCTTTTACTATTTTAATTGTTTCAGTCATGTGACTGTGGCCATGCTGGAGCACCGCCTTTAGTCGAGCAAATAGACTTCAGGACTTATTCTTTGTAAGCCTAGTACTTATTCTATCGGTCTCTTTTGCCGAGCCACTAAGTTATGAAGAGGTAAACACACCAGCATCGGTTGTCAAGCGATGTTGGGGGGGGGGGGCAAACACAAACACACAAACACACACATATATATATATACATATTGTATATAGATGGTAGACGGCTTCTTTCAGTTTCCGTCTACCAAATCCACTCACAAGGCTTTGGTCGGCCCATGGCTATAGTAGAAGATACTTGCCACGCAGCTTTAACAATTTACCAAACATTACATATACGTCAAATGTAAATAACGTAAATAATGTACATAATTCCTCATCTCTTAAATATAGAACTGCATTGCATAATCTTATAGTACATATAACAGTTTGTATCAATAGAATGAGTCATAACTGATTCCCAATAAATGTATTCCCTATTTGAGTAACGTTTCTGCTGTAAAGATAAACGTGTGCATGCGTGTGTGTGGATGGAAGCACTCCGTCGGTTTCGACGACGAGGGTTCCAGTTGATCCGAATCAACGGAACAGCCTGCTCGTGAAATTAACGTGTAAGTGGCTGAGCACTCCACAGACACGTGTACCCTTAACGTAGTTCTCGGGGATATTCAGCGTGACACAGAGAGTGACAAGGCCGGCTCTTTGAAATACAAGTACAACAGAAACAGGAAGTAAGAGTGAGAGAAAGTTGTGGTGAAAGAGTACAGCAGGGATCACCACCATCCCCTGCCGGAGCCTCGTGGAGCTTTAGGTGTTTTCGCTCAGTAAACACTCACAACGCCCGGTCTGGGAATCGAAACCGCGAGTCCGCTGCCCGAACCACTGGGCCATTGCGCCTCCACTATGCGTGTGTGTACCCTAAAGGTGGCGGTTAGTAAGAATAGAAATGAATCAAACCTTAACTATCGACGGTAGTTATCAATGGGAATCAGAACTACATTTCTTAGTGTATCTCTTGGTCCACTAATTACCTTTAATGGTCACCGTCCAAAATTTTTCGTTTGGATAATCTTATCAAATACAGATGTCTGTCAGCCTGATAGAGCAGACCTATGATCAAAGCCGTTCCAGCTGTAACTACTCCAAATTTTTGAATCACTTATCTAATGTGTCTTTCCTGTTATTTGAGGAAAGTTTGGCAGCTATCTCTAAGGATTAAATTTCGCTCCCGCAGCCCTTCTTTTTTCAAATAAACAAAATTTCGGCATTCAGTGAACATCTACTTATTACACTTAGCTTCAAGCGTTTCCATCTTTTACTAAATCAAAATATAATGAAACACCATCAAGGTGTTCTCATGTATATCTACATTTGTAAAAATTGATGAAAACATGCTTACAGCAACTGTAGGAATTTAGACAATTTCTACGTGGTAACGTCCACTTACCATCGTAACTGATGTAGGAGGACCATTGCATTACACTTCTTTTAAAGTTATCTCCCCTTCTTAACGCAGACGGCTTTCATGATATTCGCTTCATGATATTCACTTACCATCGTAAATAGGCGGCGAGCTGGCAGAAACCTTAACACGCCAGGCGAAATGCGTAGCCGTATTTCGTCTGCATTTACGTTCTGACTTCAAATTCCGCCGAGGTCGACTTTGCCTTTCATCCTTTTGGGGTCGATTAAATAAGTACCAGTTACGCACTGGGGTCGATAAAATCGGCTTAATCCGTTTGTCTGTCCTTGTTTGTCCTCTCTGTGTTTAGCCCCTTGTGGGCAGTAAAGAAATAGATATTCACTTACCATCGTAACTTGCGACTTTAACTGATATAGGACAACCATTCATAAACAATGGCTATCTTCGTTCATTGCACTATTTTTCAAGTTATTTCACATTCTTAAAGCTGTCGGCTTTCGTCTCCATTATGAATTCGATTTTTATTTCTCTTGTGCAATTCTACTTGAAAATTCATAGGTAGGCCGGCTCTATAAGCAATATTTTTTCAGATGTTTTGATTCCATTCCCTCTCTGGACAAAATTCTCCGATATCCTGTTATAATCTTCATTTACGTCATTACATACTCACACATTTCTATTATTATTTTACACCACCACGTTGCTCAGTCCAGACGGTTTGCCATTTATTATGTACCTTTACAGTTGGAATCATGTGATGCTATTCTTTGAAGTGGAAATTTTTCTGAACCCTGCTATAATATGGCCTTCACTTCTCGCTTACGAAAAGTAATGGAAATAATCGAAAATTACAACTTTTTATATCACCTTCAGTCTCTTTCTCTCCTCCCTAATCAGAATTACCGCTTCTTTAGAGACAGACTTAAGAGAGATCAACTTCTCCCTCCCCCTCTCTCCCCTCCTTCTCTTTTTCCATCTCTGTTTTTTGTACTCTCCCTTTTCCTCCCTCGCTATTTCCTCTCCACACACACTCAAACAAATTTCTAACTAGAAAAGCAAAAGAAAAGAAATTCATTCGTGTCACGCCTGAGGAATTCCGACATCCTTTCCTACTCATTGGTTCTGCTTGTTTTTCATCTCTTAAATAGCAAATCTCTTCCCAAAATCATCCCCATGGCTATGGGTAGCATTCCCATCCACCTACATTTTTTTGTGAGTTCTACTCAAGTATCACTTAAGATACTCGATATACTTTTTCGTTAAATTTCTAATTGAATCATTATTTATAACATCCCATACTGCTATAGAGATGGAACCACTTCGTACCTCTTAAAACCCATTGTATAATGTAATTTCATTGCCGATACATAATTGCTGAATCAGTTTAAAACACTTGTGTCTGATGACATTTTGTTAACACATCGATCTTTCTTGTTTCTTTCTTTTATTCTTTTACTTGTTTTAGCCATATGACTGTGACCATGCTGGAGCACCGCCTTTAGTCGAGCAAATCAACCCCAGGACTTATTCTTTGTAAGCCTAGTACTTATTCTATCGGTCTCTTTTGCCGAACTGCTAAGTTACGGGGACGCAAACACACCACCATCGGTTGTCAAGCGATGTTGGGAGAAAAACACAAACACATAACACACACACACACACAATATATATATATATACATATATAGGACGGGCTTCTTTCAGTTTCCGTCTACCAAATCCACTCACAAGGCTTTGGTCGGTCTGAAGCTATAGTAGAAGATACTTGCCCAAGGAACCATGTGGTTGGTAAGCAACCTACTTACCACACAGCCACTCCTGCGCCTATTTTCTGAACAAAATATCTCATGATATTTTGTTTAGAAAATCCTTTTTGCAAGTACATCATGGAATGGCGATTGGTAATTGGAGAAGACATGATGGTCGGTATGCGACTGATTATAACGGGGCTGGGGATTTTCGAACTGGTTGTGGTGATGGTGGTGGTTGGTGGTGATGGTGACAGCGATGGTAACGTTGATGGTAGTAGATGTGGGCGTTGTGTTTGTAACTATGATTGCTACAGGTAGGGCAAGGATGGTTAGGTTGAGGTCATGGAAGTGGTTTTGATGGCAGTCTTAGTAACAGTAATGAGAATGGTACCAGTAGTAGTATTAGGAGGAGTAACAACACTCGCTATTAAACTTAAGTGTTTCCGATCAAATTATTTTAGAATACCTTACACACTTTTTATTTATATTGAATGTAGTAAAATATCGTGATATTCATGGCTGGAAAACAGCTATAGATCGGTGAGATAATTGCAGACTGGGTTTAATTAATCATAATAA
Organism: Octopus sinensis; assembly: GCF_006345805.1. Classification (NCBI taxonomy): domain Eukaryota; kingdom Metazoa; phylum Mollusca; class Cephalopoda; order Octopoda; family Octopodidae; genus Octopus; species Octopus sinensis. The sequence continues at coordinate 34,725,767 of NC_043001.1, read as the reverse complement.
TAAATATCTTAGACTGCCTACGAATATAATATGTAAAGTCACTCTTTTTCAGGTTTAAAGCAAAATGAAGGAAATTACACTGTTTTACCAGGAAGAATACTTACCAAAGATTGTAGGGAAGAAATATGGCAAACAAATTTCATTTTTCAGGCAAATATTTTTTTCTCACCTGGAATTTAAGTTCTGGACTCTTGTGATCCGTATTACAACTATAGATTCTTGTGATTCATGATCGAAATAATATTTTAAATACATTTTTTATTAAACGAAGTAACTATAAAACTAATGTTTATAAACAGGATTAAAATATTAAATAAATTCTAAATTACTAAACTCATTTTTCTTCTTCATCACTCCCTATTGGAATTTCTCTCTCGTGCTATTCCTTGTATTTTTGTTATCGCCAGCAGAATAATTTAATCCCTCTCATTCTAACTTCATTCTTATATTTAAGACTTTCTTCCGTTTCAGCTCTCTCTCTCGCAACTGTTCCTCAAAGAAAGTAAATAGTATTGGATCAGGAATGAATTAATATTGATTTTCATACTCTCCTTTATTGCTATTGTCATTATTATTATTATTATTATTATTATTATTATTATTATTATTATTATTATTATCATTATTATCATTATCATTATTATCATTATTATTATTGTTATTATTATCATTATTATCATTATTATTTATCTTTATTATTATTATTATTATTATTATTATTATTATTATTATTATTATTTTATTATTATTATTATTATTATTATTATTATTATCCTCATCATCATCATCACCAACATCATAATCCCCTTTCTTCCTTTCACTCTCTCTCCTCTTCCTCTCTCTCACTTTCCCTCAATACTTCTTCATTTGTTCTTTTAGTTGCTGAGATCATATTGGTATTTGCCACATAAAGCAATTCTAGTCATTCGTAGTCATTCGTACTAAAGGGCTGGTCTGGAATTTGAAATATTTCATTATCAGTTGCTAGCAATAATGAATAGTATGATGTATTAACTTAAATACTTTTATTTATTTTATTATTATTATTATTCTTTGCTTTCTTTTTTTTTTACTTGTGTTGTCGTATGATGGTAATCTCCCCAGAAACGAACCTCCAGTTCAGATGCAATTGTCGCTGAATTCATTTCAGTTTATTTTCTGAACTAATGACCTTGGAATGCAACTAAATAAAACTTCTTTCTTGTTTGCTGTCGCATTAAAAGTCCTTGAAGTATAAGGCCTACTAAATCGGCTACTGTCAATAAAATTGTGACACATGAATATCGTCTTATATAGCCTTGTACACGTCGTCAACGTTGATTTGAGTATAAACTGAACAGGAAAATACTAACAGTCAACTAATGCGTTCGACGCTTCTACCTAGCCTACTGCATACTGCATACACGCGTTTAAACCATTTAATCATCTAATCATGGTACTAAACGTCATCTACTTAACAAAGTGTACTCGGGAATGGGTGGTAATACTCTGAGAATAGACGGTTGGCCTTCACCTTTAATTACGCAAAACGGTCCGATGGTGAATAGGAAAATCCAGACTAGAAAACTTGTAACCTGAATAGAAATTTAGATGAGATGAAATCGATGGTAGATGTACATCTCAGCGATTAAACTTGCAAAGAATTTGCCCTATAGGTACTAAACAATGTTGAATTTGATACCCTTATCTATATATTTTATATCTTCATTGTAAATCATTTCTTATTAATAAATTCTTATTAAATAAAATTGCCTCGCGCGATTTTTTTATTTCCTTCTTTATCTGGCGCACCCATCACTTTTATTGCTACTAACTATTATCGTTGTTCTTGATGTCGATTAGATTTAGGTCAACCCTAATCCAAGAGATCTGTAATCAAAGTATCTCCAGCCTTGACATTCTAATCTTATGTTCAGCCACGATGTATTTGATATATTTAGCAACACATTATACCAAATTGCCTTTTGGCTTTCAGGGTGATGTGATTTGGATAAAACCTGGCTACTATTTCTAGCATGTCAGGCAACCACAACAAGACTCGTACGCTGGCATTTTTTTCTTATTTGCTAAGCGTTATATTTCATGCCTTCTTCAAACTTACTTCTGTACTACTATAGATTTTACACACTTGTTTCCTTTTATTTATAGCATCTTTCCTACCAAATAGTTCATTTTACCTCCTTTATAACTTTCTTCGTTGTTTTTTAAGCCTGACACTTCAACACATTTTCCTCTAAAACTACTCCTCCAATGCTTCTCTCCTATCTTATTTCGTCCTAACAACTTCTGGTGTTAAGTAAATTTTCAGTCTCGCAATTAATATCGAACTGTTTTAAAACAGTGACCAATGAACCAGCTTTCAAGTCTCTTGTATTCATCAATTGTCTTCATAATGTGTCAAAAGCACCAGCTTCAAACAAACATAAATCACTGTAACTCATAAAATTGAATCCGACATATCTGTTTCTCACTTTTCCTCGCTCCATTTTGTCTTTTGCTTTTTCTCTTTTTTTTTTTTTTTTTCAATTTCCATCTAATTCCGATGTTGCCAATATCAATAGTCCATTGTCGTACGAAACTGTTATCTTAACTAGGTCGAAATATTTCTGTCCATTTACATACTTTTAATCTTCTCTTTCTACATATATTACCAATGAACACACACACATATTTGAGTATGTTTATGCATGTATATACACGACCCATAGAATAAGTACTAGGCTTACAAAGAACAAGTCTTGGGGGCGATTTGCTCGACTAAAGGCGGTGCTCCAGCATGGCCGCAGTCAAATGACTGAAACAAGTAAAAGAGTAAAAGAGAAATATTTTCTGTTAGTTGTGGCTTGTCTAATTCCTTAACCCGGTCCTGAAATCTTCCCTGTCGCGACTGTCTAGTTTTCTGTAACTTGATCATTAACCTATTGGTCTTGTCTAAGTTGAACCATCAAATCTCGAATTTGTGGCCTGTGTACCGAAGTACCTGACATTGTAGATATCTTATGCTAAGTTTGTCAGTACATTTAATGAGGCCATCAATTTACCTATTTCTTTATTACTCACAAGGGGCTAAACACAGAGAGGACAAACAAGGACAGACATAGGTATTAAGTCGATTACATCGACCCCAGAGCGTATCTGGTACTTAATTTATCGACCCCGAAAGGATGAAAGGCAAAGTCGACCTCGGCGGAATTTGAACTCACAACGTAACGCAGACGAAATACCGCTATGCATTTCGCCCGGCGTGCTAACGTTTCTGCCAGCTCGCCATCAATTTACCACCGGAGAAAATCAAGGTGATGTCTGACAGATAGTTGAAAGCGTCTTACGGGGCTAATTTTTTCTAGATTTGGAGCCTAAACGACTATTCATCTGAATGGAATCTTTGCTGTCTCTGCATATTATCTGTGCTTACCTGTGACGAAATTCCCATGATCACGTGTAAGGGTCACGGATAAAAGCTTTTTGTTACTCAGTCTATGGAGTGCTGAAACCATTCTTTCTTCTTCGTTATAGCTTTCTTGGTTTAACTGTTTATCTCGACAGCCAAATGAGATTTTGCTACATCCTTCAGCCTTTCTTGTACCAGAGCGAATTTATGCATATCTTCATATATTATCCTTAATAACATCTGAGTTTATATTTTGTAGCGAAGCGTACAGACAAAATAGCCTAACAGTATGTCTGTTTTTTTTTCTAGCCCTTTTCAAGCCAAGCCTAGCCAGGCTAATGGGCCCGGTGTCCCGGTTTCTGTGGCTA
>NC_043001.1:34637008-34717008 GCF_006345805.1 Octopus sinensis | reverse complement strand
CTGTCTTATTTATCGACTTATTCCTTGTGAAATTGAACGAGATGAAACAAGTGTAGGGAAAAAAAGAAACATATTTCATTTATAGAGAAAAGCTTTGCCCTCTATTAGTGACAAGAGGCAACATTCCACACCGATCGATTGTTCCAGCACTTATTGAGTTTTCACCATCAATTCTTATAACAATAACAATAATAATAATAATAATAATAATAATAATAATAATAATAATAATAATAATAATAACAACAGCAACAACAACATCAACAATAACACCTATGAATAAAATGTAAAAACGATCGCAGTAACTAGAAGTGTCAAATTTAAGCTTAAGAGAAAATAAATAAATAAAGAAAGCAAGTTCTTTCTTAGAATAAATTTTTCGACTTGAAAATTAATTGACTGCAAAGAAAATGATTGAATTGTGTCCAATTTGAATCGATGAATACATAATTGTTATTTGTAAAAGACCACTTCTCTAAAATATTGAAGTCGAAAAACGATGCCGATGCCGATGCGTTGTTATCTGCGATAAACGCTCACACATATAGATGCGACTACAACTAAAAACCATTTCATATAACCACACACATATTTTGTGTGTGCGTGTATGTGTGTATGTGTGATTGTGTGTATATGTGATGTGACTGTGTGTGATTGTGTATATATGTGAGTGTATTTGAGTGCATATATATATATATATATTATATATGTATGTATATACAGATAGATATATGTATAAAAATATACATACACATTTATATGTGTATGTGTGTATATATAATAGATATATATATATATATATATATATATATATATAATATATATATATATATCAGTGCACACTTCTTTATTGCTTCATTCATTGTTTAATACAAACACACACGTGTGTGTGTGTGTGTGTGTGTGTGTGTATACAGAGAGACAGAGAGAGAATGAATTATTAAAGAAGGAAGGAAAGCAGGAAAGGAAAAGTAGTAAAGAAAAAATTGGAAACAAGAGAATGATAGTTTTTGTGTTCTTATATTTTTTGCTCTGTTTTTCAGCAAAAAATATTCGATTCGTTTCCAATATTCTTTGCTGTAAGAACCCTTTGATTAAAATGTAAGGTTGTGTGTGCGCCAATTTACATTAGTTTAAGTGAGGTATTGTCGCTACGTATGTGCGCATATGCTTTTCCATTTCTCAGTACGTATGAGTGTCAGATATAAATGAATTTGCATTAGTTTGCATGGTCAATTAACTATATTTGTCACAGTATGAACGTGTTTTTACGTGTGTGTGTGTGTGTGTTCTCTAATCAATTTTTGTTTCTTCCTTCTTGTCATTTTTTTTTGTATTTATATAATAAAATGGTGTTTTATATTTAATTTTATGTAAATTCCTCAGAATTGATAAGAAGCCACTACCAACTCCAATTTCCAGTGCTTGTTCGAAAAACGGTCAATCTATTTCGATCCAATTGCTACTGTCTTTAGAACACGTCATGAAATCGATTATCCATCGTTGCTGATCGAAGGACCCGATAATCTTCTGTCTATAAATAATATTGGTTAAGAATAGTTTTTGAAGCATTCTGAAAGTATCTTTTCAGTATCTTTCCAAGGTAGGTTTTATTCTAGGTTCATATATAAAGTGACAACATCGCATGCTTTTCAAGGACTTGTCAAATAGTATACCAGCCACTTGTAACGTCAACAACTCCTAATCATCGTATGGTTAAACAAGTAACTATCTATCTTTTACAAGTAGCGGATGAGATGAATAGTAACCGAAACTCGATGTGAACCGAGGTAACTTCTACACGTATTCCATATTTTCTATATTTGGTATATTTGATGTCCAATTTTTGTGATTTCTGTAAATCTTATACATCTAAAATCATGACAACAACTACACAGTACCGAAAAAGCATAGTTGATCAGTTTGTATATTCAGTATATGGAGGTGCAAGGCCCAGTGGATCGCGGTTTCGATTCCAATACCGGGTGTTGTGGGTGTTTATTAAGCGAAAACACCTAAAGCTCCACGAGGCTCCGACAGGGGGTGGTGGCGAACCCTGCTGTACTCTTTCACCACAACATTCTCTGACTCTATCTTCCTGTTTCTGTTGTACCTGTATTTCAAAGGGCTAATCTTGTAACATTCTGTGCCACGCTGAATTTCCCTGAGAACTACGTTAAAGTTACACGTGTCTGTAGAGTGCTTAGCCACATGCACGTTAATTTCACAAGCAGGCTGTTCCACTGAGCAGATCATCTGGAACCCTCATTGTCGTAAGCGACGGAGAGCTAGCATAGTTTTTTTTTTTCTGTAGCTTCAGCTCAGAGCTGCGGCCATGCCATTGTGTTTCAGCCAAGGTGATTTGATTTCCTCCTCTTACTCAACTAGACTTGTTTACATATATAGTTACTTATTTTTGCACCAAGCTCTAAAATCAAAATTACATTTCTCAAAATAAGAAGATATTCCAAGTGAGATACGTAAACCGCAATCAGTTTAAGACTGCTTTTGAATTTTGATTGTACGTATTTAATATTGGTTATGTTATTTTTGCTTATAGTAATATCTCCATTAATATTCTTTTTACTATTTCTAATAATATTTTTTTCTACCCTAGGCATAAGGCCCAATATTTTGGGAGAAGGGGCTAGTCGATTACATTGATCCCAGTGCGTAACTGGTACTTAATTTATCGACCGCGAAAGGATGAAAGGCAAAGTCGACCTCGGCGGAATTTGAACTCAGAACGTAGCGGCAGACGAAATACCTATTTCTTTACTACCCACAAGGGGCTAAACACAGAGAGAACAAACAAGGAAAGACAACCAGATTAAGTCGATTATATTGACACCAGTGCGTAACTGGTACTTATTTAATCGACCCGCGAGAGGATGAAAGGCAAAGTCGACCTCGGCGGAATTTGAACTCAGAACGTAAAGACAGACGAAATACCTATTTCTTTACTACCCACAAGGGGCTAAACACACAGAGGACAAACAAGGACAGACAACCAGATTAAGTCGATTATATTGACACCAGTGCGTAACTGGTACTTATTTAATCGACCGCGAAAGGATGAAAGGCGAAGTCGACCTCGGCGGAACTTGAACACAGAACGTAGCAACAGACGAAATACGGCTACGCATTTCGCCCGGCGTGCTAACGTTTCTGCCAGCTCGCCGCCTTAATATTTCTATTAATATTAACATCAATATTATTGTTGTTACTGATGTCGCTACTAAGCCAACGGGATTCCAGTCATAATATTCTTCTATTATCCCTCTTCTCTTTACAAATATATTGAATCGAATGACTAAATTACCTAACGTATCAAAGCTTTTCATTATATCTTATTTAGATATTTTTGTGACAATAAAGTGTGACAGCAAGGGAATTTTTACTCCTATTTCTAACACGTTCATTCGTAAGCGTGTTGTATTTATTTACGCCGTTGTTCCTACAGCTGAAGACACTTCTCGTTGTTGCTGTTATCCTTCTTTTCGCTACTGTCGCTGATGCAAACAGTTTTATGGAATAAAATATATGTTTGACAGAATATAGAAATTTGACAGCCTTGAGACACGATAATTTTTTTCTCTCGCTTCTGCTTGTGTTGTACAGTGTAATGTCTTAGGTGGTTCCATCTAATATTTCCATGTTTGACATGATTATTACTTTCTGACTCCAAGATCTTATTTTCGGCAAATACTCCAATATTTCAAATATTCTCATGCTGGCTGATCGCATGCTTTTCCAGACCTCTATATATTGACGCAATAGCATTTGTTGCTTCTGCTGAAGAGGTTACAATGGTATTACTGTCATTATTATAGTTACTCTTCTGCTGTTGTTGTTATTATTATTATTATTATTATTATTATTATTATTATTATTATTATTACTATCGTTATTATTATTATTATTATTACTATCGTTATTATTATTATTATTATTATTATTATTATTATTATTATTATTATCATCATTATTATTATTATTATTATTATTATTATTATCATCATTATTATTATTATTATAACTACTATCATCATTATTATTATTATTAAGGCTTGCGAGCTGGCAGAAACGTTAGCACGCCGGTCGAAATGCTTAGCAGTATTTCGTCTGACTTTACGTTCTGAGTTCGAATTCCGTCGACTTTGCCTTTAATCCTTTTACGGTCGATAAAATAAGTACCAATGAAACACTGGGGTCGATGTGATCAACTAGTCCGCTCCCCACAAATTTGAGGCCGTGTGCCTAAAGTAGAAAGCATTATTATAGTTATTCTTCAGTTTGTTGCTGATGTTATCATTATTATTATTATTAGGAGTAGTAGTATTAAGGCGGCGAGCTGGCAGAAACGTTAGCACGCCGGGTGAAACGCTTTGCGGTATTTCGTCTGCCGCTACGTTCTGAGTTCAAATTCCGCCGAAGTCGACTTTGCCTTTCATCCTTTCGGGGTCGATTAAACAAATACCAGTTACGCACTGGGGTCGATATAATCGACTTAATCCGTTTGTCTGTCCTTGTTTGTCATCTCTGTGTACCCTTGTGGGTGGTAAAGAAATAGGTATTTAGTCCGTCTTTTACGTTCTGAGTTAAAATTCTGTCGAGGTCGACTTTGCCTTTCATCCTTTCGGGGGTCGATTAAATAAGTACCAGTTACGCACTGGGGTCGATATAATCGACTTAATCCGTTTGTCTGTCCTTGTTTGTCCTCTCTGTGTTTAACCCCTTGTGGGTAGTAAAGAAATAGGTATTTAGTCCGTCTTTTACGTTCTGAGTTAAAATTCTGTCGAGATCGACTTTGCCTTTTATCCTTTTGAGGTTGATAAATTAAGTACCAGTGAAAAACTGGGGTTGATGCAATCGACTATCTGGTCTTGTGACTGTAGCAGAACGGATTATTATTATTGCGAGCTGGCAGGATCGTTAGGGCGCTGAACGAAATGCTTAGCGGTATTTCGCCCGTCGGTACGTTCTAATTTCAAATTCTGCCGAAGTGGCTTTTGCCTTTCATCCTTTCAGGGTCGATCAAAATTTCAAGCCTTGTGCCTATAGGAGAAAGGATTATTATCATTGTTATTATTTGTTTTTAATAAAGAAACCATTTTATTGGGGATTTGTGTCGTTATTTATTCTATTTTTGCGATACATGAACAGTAGTGTCGTTCGTTATCGTATATTTTCCAATGGTCAATCATTAATTTAGTGGTACTTTTCATTTATGACCACGTGAATAATATCTGTAAGTCAACGTGGAACTAATATCTCAAGGGATTTCGTTCGCTGAGCAGTAATGCCTTTGGTTTTCTTTTTGCTGTATAAGAAATTCACCGATGCACATTGATGAAATATATGTATACATACTCAAATCTTAACTATTACACCTATATGAAAGACAACCACACAGTTTTTTTTCTACGAAATATTTTGGTAAGCCTGAGGTTATGGTGTAAGTCACATATGCAATGTGCTATGCAATAGAATCAAACTGTATGCAATTAAAAATGAAAGTGCAGTGACTGTTTTGCATTGTTTTGCTTTGTTCTAGCGTGGTCGTCGTTACTCTAAGACAGAAATATTATCAGTATTACATTGATTTTTTTGAAGAAAATCAAATGAGATCAGCATCTGAACTTAAAAAGTAGAGGAAACCAGATAGACTTTATAATATACTAAGAATATATAGTACAAAGCTTGTAATCCCAACTAACTGTAAAATATCTATAAATACTTTCAGTCTATTATTAGAAGGTTAATTTTGAATGGAAGCGTGTAACCAATATAATCAATAGCAGTGCATTAACTTTATTGACCCCAGAACGGTGGGAAAAATTCGACCCTGGCAATGTTTTGGAACGAAATGCAAGTCTGATGGATACTAAATACGGATACATTTAATATATCATTCTTCTACTAAATTATATCGTGGCTGTGTAAAGAAACTCTACTAATTTTTGTAAATCTTCTATTATGAAAGAATGCTGGAGTAGTCTTTAAGTGTACAATGCCGAATAATTTGTATCCCTTAGCGCTATTTAGTTATTCTTCGCTATGTTTTGTGTTCAAATCTTGAATATTTCTTAGTAAACAATGAAATATATATCAGTCAAATGTCAATATCAATCAGAACGATGTAACCCTAATATTGGCTCTGATCCAATTTCGGATTGCTACCAAGTTATAACTAAAGAATACCAAAATCTGTAACCTACCGTTCTAAGTGTCTTATGGGTAATTGGATTTCTCACTTTATGTGCAGAGTTCAAATCTTGGTACTCTTGACATAGGCTTCCATATATCAAGGGTCGGCAGAATATGAAACAAGAATTTCCAGTATATTTTCGTCCTTCACAACACAAGAAATCATTATTACTTGGAAGGAAAAGAGGTGACAAGCATGGAGAGTCTTCAGCACTCCGGACAAAATGCTTAGCAGCATTTCGTGGTTACGTTCTTTTAGTTCAACTTCTGCTACGGTCGACTTAGCCTTTCATTCAGTCAAGCGTTGGGGTCGATATAACCAACTATTTTCCTCCAACAAAACTTCAGGTCTTCTGCCAATAGTAAAAAGTGTTATTACTTGTAAGGTACGCCTTGCTCGATTTTTATGAAGTCCTTTTCTTTGACAAATCTTTTTCTTTCAGTTTCACTCTTTAGTATCAACAAGAAAATCGAGTTTTGATAATAGTGAAAGAAATTATTTTAGAAATAGAGGGCAAGGTTCAAGTTTATTAGTGAAGAGATTGCCATTGCAAAATGTAGAATATGATAAATGGTTTTAGGACATATGCAAATGTTAAAAGAAAAAATACTCCTACATACAATATGCAACGGCTGTCAGTGACACCAATCTTTTATTCGTCTGTCACGTGTCGAAATCACGCAAGAGAAGGGTCAAAAAAGAAAAAAAAACCTTCCAACATTCTAACATTCAAATTCGTTTCAATCTCTGCCTTGCAATTTTCTTTTCCTTTCTATTTTTTTTTTTTTTGTTCTTTGTGCTTTATTACTTTTTATGCGTTTATTTCATCAAGATTTCGTTCAATGAAGTAGCATTGTTTTAGCTTTTAGAAATCATTTATTTATTTATTTTTTATTCATCATTTATTTTATTAGCAAATGTGAATATTGACAAAAAATAGCAATGTTTGTTGAGCAGTTTTGGGATTCATTATCTTCACAGGATTTTGTTATATTTCTGTGCCTCTTGGTTTTGCTTGGGTTGTATTACTGCTATTATTTCCACTAGCAGCAGTAGTGGCGGTGACAGCGCAGCAGCAGCAGCAGCAGTAGTAGTAGTAGTAGTAGTAGTGGTGGTGGTGGTGCTGGTGCTGGTGGTGGCGGCAGCGGCAATAGCAGCTGCAGCAGCAGTATTAGTAGTAGTAGTAGTAGTAGTAGTAGTAGTAGTAGTAGTAGTAGTAGTGGTGGTGGTGGTGGTGATGCTGGTGGTGGTGTCGGCGGCGGCGGCAGCAGCAGCAGCAGCAGTAGTAGTAGTAGTAGTAGTAGTAGTAGTAGTAGTAGTAGTGGTGATGGTGATGGTGGCGGCGGCAGCAGCAGTAATAGTAGTAGTAGTAGTAGTAGTAGTAGTAGTTACGGCGGTGGTGGTGTTGGTGGTAGCGGCGGCAGCAGCAGCAGCAGCAGTAGTAGTAGTAGTATTTACGACGGTGGTGGTGGTGGTGATGGTGGTGTTTATACTGTTGTTGGTGCTGAAGCTAGTGTTGGTCATTGATGTCTCGGTCTTTATAGATTTACAGACATTCGTTCAGTTTCTATTGTTTCTGAAGAAACGACACAGGCTGCAAGATAAACACACTGTAGCTGCAAATAAATATCAAATATGCAGCAATTTTTTTCTTTGTTTAGTTTTATTTCACGCCATGTACTTTGCCTTTAAGTATCTTTTAAGCGATGCTGCATTTGAAAGGTTTCTACCAGGTTGTGAACATCTATAACTTGATTTTAATTATTCAAGCACGACGAACCACGTTTCTAAGTAAACCAGGCTTTGTCACCGACTTTGCGCACAAATGTGCACTAGTTTATACAGTCTCACACATCATAATACATATATACAATCTCTCTCTTTCTCTTTCACACAGACAAGCACACATACACACATGCAGAGCAATATGTATTATTCTTCATTGAAGATACTCGGGTGTTATTTGAAACCGCTTTTGCTGTTATTCTTTTGAACATCAAGCATCCACACTGAGATTCGGTCCTTGCTTTGTGTTTCCCAAAAAATATGATTGTGAAGCAGTACAATACTAGTGTGAAGCGTTTAAGTCGCACGTCTAAGATGTTTTTATATCAGAAGTTAATGAAAATTGGATTGCACAAGAAAATTGTCACAGATTTCAACAAATAGATGTTAAATATTATCACAAATAAAATTTGACAAGCATATTTGAACCTTGTCGGCAAGACTTCATCAATGAAAAAAGCATTTGAACCAGAACATGAGTGTAACGTATAGACCGTACGCCAGCAAAGTTGTTGAGAAATTCTCAGATCAGACATGTTCGACGATTTTATTTCCATTTGCAAAATTATTGTTTATCACAATAAGTCTCAGAGAATAATTTCACTGGTGGATGATGTTGGCAGATGGGTGTTAGGTATAAAATAGAAGTAATGGGTAACCAATAATTATCGTACGTAGCACTCATTTGTATATCCCTCTTTCTACATAGAAAATTTAATGGATGTAAATACGGCTATGATACACAGTGACTGTGGAAAAAAGACTACAGCGTTCAGAACTGATATCCTACTCTGTTAGAGTAGGATCTTTTCGGTTTGAACGGCAGTTTTTTTTTAAATAATTTCCACGTAACTAAAAAATTTTAAACTTCGTATACTGGTAGGATGTGTTTAATAAAACATCTTTTTCTCTTGGCTTTATTGAGAAAATTCCATAGTTTGTAAGATATTTGTTGTTTTTTTTTCTTCAATTTCTGCAATTTCAACCAATTATTGACGTCTATTGAGGTAAAAAAAAACATTCTGTGCTGTATGAATATGTCCCTCGTTTAAGAAACAGATTGGGTTTATTTACATTTGTGAAGAAAAAAAGATACCCTTCCCCCGCCCCTAACCGTAACCCTAACTCTAACTAACATTAACTAACCCTAACCCTAAAACAGATTGAAATGCAATAGATCGATACCAGGGTCATAATTATGGGTGACAATTTCATATGACACCGCTAGAAAAAACTGCCGTTCAAACCGAAAAGATCCGCGTTCAGAACTGATATCCTACGTGTTACAGTAATCTGATGACTTTCGCTCGTGTTAACAGTGGTCGGATTAGTAGTATGAACAAAGAATTTTGTTGAAGGAATTCAATGAAAGCAACACAAGACACTCCAGTGGTTCAGCTAGTCTAAAATTATCACAATGCACGTTATCTTGGGATAAGTTTCCTATAGGATTTCTATAAATGCATTGGTTATTTTACTATTTCGCATATCATCTATGGACACAACGTTATCGAATTTTCTGTTATCGGAATTCAGTGCAAAAAAATAAATCTATATTTACGTCTTTCCCCCATCTCTGTCACCCTGTATACACACACATACGCCACACACAGTCTACTCGCGCACACACACAGACATATAAGTATGTATATATATATATTTATATATATATACATATATATATGTGTGTATATATGTACGTATGTATGTATATATATACACACACACACACACATATATATATATATATATATATATATATAGAGAGAGAGAGAGAGAGAGAGAGAAAGATGCTTATATTTGTGTATCTCTTATTTAGCATATGTAAGTGAACGTGAGTGGGCGCCTCCCTTTCACTTTCTCTTTGCGTCATTTGTGTGCTTGTGTGTGTGTGTGTAAGTGTGCGTCAATGTGATATATACACTATATATATATATATATATATATGATTGACAAGAATGATTGACAATAATATATATATAGAGAGAGAGGGAGAGAGGGGAAGCTAGACAAAGGGTGAAAGAGAAATAGTAGATAAAAAGATGAAAAAAATTCACATGCAGAAGTACGTTATCATGAGCGTCAGTTTATTTCAATTCTGAAGCATCTTTTGTGACATGAACATCATATACAATTGTGTATACCAATATTGAATTTATTTTGAATATTCTTTATAGAATTACTTTACGTAATCTACTTTTTAAATTACAATTACGTCTGTTGGAAGGAAAAGATTATCCTAAGTAGACAATGGTTGCTGAAAAAAATACTGCTTATATCCTTATGCCAAGCAAGTCGTCTCTTTCTACGTTCGGTCTTGTCTTATTCAATAATCATCTTTTATACAAGCCGTCCGAATATTCTGACAAAGCTTTTAGAGCGTTAACTAGCTGGAATGTATTTATGTCATGTATCTTATTTCTATTTTTACATGCGGCAACTGTATTGTCAATCATTCTTGTCCAGTTACTTAACAAATCCCAAACTTACTTTTCGAGACAAAAAAGAAGCGAAATCGACTTGCACTTACAGGAAAAACTATTTTGGCGGTTATCTTTTGACAAAGCCAGAAAGTTTGGCTATCGTTCAAAATTATGAAAAGAATCCTACACGTGGCATCATTTTCTCTAAGTCTATAAGACAAATCTAGCAAATGGTTGGTTCCAGCGCTTTTAGGAACTAATAGTAGCCAAGATGTAACAAAATATATCATGCTATATGATGAAAGAATAATACGTCTCACTAATACGTGTTGACACTTGTCAAGATTGGTTTTCCAATAAAAAAAATTATATGTATATACATATATATATAATATATTTATATATATATAATACTTACACACATACATATGTGCACCCCTTAAATATATATATATATATATATGCTTGTACATCTGCACACTTATGTGTGTATGAACCTAAATGATATGAAGAGAAAAAAAAACAGAAATTCGTGTCTCTTACTGGTCTCTCCGGACAGATGTTATAACAATTTTAGACAATGTGTTTCACTGAAAGATATAGCTTCAGATAGTATTATTCGATAACTGATACTTTTTGGCTTTGTGCATTTTATTTATACATTGTTCTATTTTTTTTTCTTCCTACACATTTCATATATTACTTATAGTTTTGCTGTCTTGTTATCTTTTAGCTTAATGGCGTACAGAAGTTTCTTGTTGTTATGGACATGTTTAAAACTTGTTCTACGAGATAAGCCATATTAACATGAAGAACAAAAGATGTCTGTAATGTTTCTAATAGAACCGTCTGCTATAATACCCTTGTAGTGACTTAGAATAAAATCATTGATAACATTATTTTGCCATTTAGGAACCGAAGAGTGATAAATGGCATTCATGATTTCTGGTAATCTAGAAAATATATATGCGTCAGTGTAGCCATTCTGTGATGTGCTTTCTTACACAACCACTTATGAAATGTTAAGAATGAATACATCACCAACAGTCACATCAATGCCAACAAGACAATAGCAACAATGCCAACGCAGTAATCTAGTAATATTATGTTAACATAATGCTGGTTGCTTTTTGTAAGTGAGCGATGTACAGATTGTTTTTGAAGCTCTTAGTCAGACCTGATGGAATAAAAACTCTGCTCAAAGCAATCTATTCACCACCATCCTAATGGATTTCTGATTCTATGCGACTAGTACTACATAATCTAATATATCGTTTTCTAATGCGATCTAATTTAATTATTTGAAAGACATTGCACTGTTATCTCTAGTAGTTCAGGTAACCACACATAGGTTCTGTTATTGACGTATTACTGATTGCGGCATGTACTTTAATATAAAAGGAAGGTCCTTATTTCAATTCGCCACCGCAAATATTTTGCTTATATAATTATAAATACATCTCTTATTCACAATTCTAGTATAAAGAATAAGTATCTAGTCTTATTTGCGTACGAATATAGCGTCATTTGAGAGAAATTTTAACTGATTTTTCTCTTCACAAATATGGTATAGTTACGGTAATATGACTTACATTAATGGGACTTATATTACCTGAAACGAGTAAAGATAAATGTCATCTTGCCTAGGCATTAAACTTCATATACGGGTCTTATAAATATCGTGTTGTTCCAAAAGTACAACACTGTTTCCATTGCCTAGGACACTATCAGATTTCTAAAATACTGGGCACATGTTTTGATTTATCACATAAGCACTTTGTGTCATATTTATACAAATGGGACATGCACGCATACAGATACACACAATACACACACACACGCACACACTCACACAAACAACACACACAGACACATACGACACTTCGATTCGAACACCGCTTCCGGGTTAGGTCTGCGCGTTCTTGGTTCCGCCTACGAAGGTCACAAGTTCGCGATCAGACTCAGGTGTAGCAGGCAGTCGGTGATCCGAAATATGGCGATCCAAGCCCGGTCGAGACGAAAGCCAGAAGAAACTCTGGTCGAAGTTCGAAGTGCCACTGATGTGCAAATTGATTGTTGGAAACGGGTGTAGGGGCGAAAGACCAATCGAGCCGTGTAGTAGCTACCGCTCTCCGAAGTTTTCCTCAGGACAAAATAATACCTGAGGAATGAATGCATTTCGGAGTAAAATCATTTTTCCGTCGTAATGAACTTGGATATCGTTTTTTATATGATTTTATATAATCCTACTTCAGCCATGAAACGCGAGTAGTCGTTGTACAAGTACTTACATTTATACATTATATTATTGTTTTAATTTTTATTGTTCAGTCTGTACTTTATTTGATTTTGGATTAATATGTTTATGATGAATGTTTCTTTGTATGGTATTTGCAGTTATTTTAAAAGTATTTGCTCTTATGTATTATATAATTGTAATAATCTTACTGTTCAATATTATATATTATTAAAATTTTAGAGTAGTATTTTGTATGGTATATGTCTCAGAGCATGGTTTTGGATGAGTTCTTCATTGACTGAATTGTGAAATGGTTGTTCGTCTCTAAATTAGTTATATATATATATATATATATATTATATATTACGAAATTCCGTCTAATATTATTATACTGAATTATACCTGTGAGGTTGGAGTAATTCTTTATTCCCTTATAATATTATATATATATGTGCGTGTGTGTGTGTGTGTATGTGTGTGTATACATATATGTGGAGGCGCAATGGCCTAGTGGTCAGGGCAGCGGACTCGCAGTTGTAGGATGGCGGTTTCGATTCCCAGACCGGGCGTTGTCAGTGTTTATTGAGCAAAACACCTAAAGCTTCACGAAGCTCCGGCAGGGGGAGGGGGCGATCCCTGCCGTACTCTTTCGCCACAACTTTCTCTCACTCTTTCTTCTGTTGGCCTGCTCGCTTAGCCAGCGGGGTGGCGTCATTTGAAGGCTAAAACAATGCAAAGCGCATTATGACCAGCGATGTGTCGCAACATCTGATAGCCCGGTCGGTCACGGTCACGGTGATATGCATATATATATATATATATGTGTGTGTGTATGTATATATATAAAGAAAGACCGAGAGGGAAAGAGAGAGACTATACCAGAGGTTGTATAAAGTTCATAACTTTTAATTAATCTTCGCTAACTTAAAGGGATCAAAACATTCACTAGGATCAATAGACTTCAGTTTGGGGCGACTAACATTCATACATGATAACCGCTACCACTATCAAATATTTTATATATTAAGCATTGACTGTGGAGGCACATGGCCTTGTGGCTAGAGCAGCGGACTTGCGGTCGAAGGATCGCAGCTTTGAATCTCAGACCGGACGATGTGTGTGTTTATGACCGAAACAGGCGGCTCCGGCAGAAAGGTAATGGCGAACTTCTGCCGTCTCCGTCGCCACAACTTTCTCTCACTATTTCCTCCTGCATCTAGCAGCTCACTCGCCACGGACCGACGTCACGCCCAGGTGGGAAACCTATATGGCAATGAAACTGGGGAAAACAGCCCTTATGACCCAAGAATCGCTCGAAAAGGAACAAGTACCAACAGGAGTGGACACGTGCTTTAGCACGCTGGGCGAAATGCGTAGCCGTATTTCGTCTGCCGTTACGTTGTGAGTTCAAATTCCGCCGAGGTCGACTTTGCCATTCATCCTTTCGGGGTCGATAAATTAAGTACCAGTTACGCACTGGGGTCGATGTAATCGACTTAATACCTATGTCTGTCCTTGTTTGTCCCCTCTGTGTTTAGCCCCTGTGGGTAATAAAGAAATAGGTACTGGAGGTGGTGTTCGTTTTTTTTTGGGGGGGGGGGTGCTGTTGTTGTTCTTCTATTGTGTTATTGCTGATGCTGTTGTTTAGACCACCGCCAACACTGACCATTAAATATATTATGAAAAGCATTTTTTCATCGGTCATCTCGTATTTTCAAACGCAATTTATCTTATCTAAAGCCCACAACACACTCATTTTTATCTGAAAACGATAGGATATGAATTTAGTGAAATTTAGCTATTTGTTACAGGTAACTCAAGACACAGCTGTCTGCATTGATTCGCTGTTGGAGTCATTATCCTGAATGCTTGGGTAATGAATATCCAAGTAATAATTACAATATGGAAATATTTTTTCAAGAATGAGAAGAATATAAACCGCGAATTTCCTCCTTCTGGGGTCGACAAAATGAAATACAGCTTCAGTACAGGGAATAGTTTTCATCAACTCTTCCTAGTATATCAGCGGGTTCTTAAAGCAAGCGACTACAGCTGCGCTCGCAGAACGAGTCTGGTAGGTACCATGTCTTATTAATTAATCGCTAACGTTATCAACAACACCAAAATGCAATGTACTGCACCACCACTGATGTTATGAGATAGAAAGGGACTGAGACAAGCGCACGCGTACTAGAGGAAGAGTTTTAGTTTCGAGTTTTGATGTAGCATTGTTATAACACACTGGTTCTCAGCTGGGGTCCATATGATCTCTGAAGGTCCATATATATAAGATATATTTTTTTTTGTGGGGAGGGGGTCTACAATAGTATTTTAAGGGGCCCTGAAAAAATTTTGCTTTTGATGTATTGATATTTTATTCCAAGAAACATCTTGGTTTCTTCCTCTAGCATTTTATGTTACTCATCATACACAAGTTATTATGTGAAAAACGAAATAGGAACTTTGAAAGACGTGTTTATAAAACTACTGGTTAAACATCGAATGACCATGGGGGTCCACCAGAATAAAATACTAATCAAATGGTTCCATAAACAAAAAAATGATTGAGAACCCCTGTTATAACAAGTTAAATGTCAGCGAACGTTTGTTTCATTTGTTAGTAATTTAAATCGGACGCATAAACTGTCGAGCAATATTCTGTATTTCTTTACGGATATAAATAAATTAATCCCTGTCTCTGAAACAAAATCAACTATTATGAATATTTCTGTTTCCACTTTATGTGCTAGCCTAGCATTTGGAACAATTGGGCGATTATGCAAATTGGAAATAGTGTCAGAGCACCATGTGACACGCCTGCACACACATACACCTTCTTTCACATTTTCCCCCACACTCTCTCTCCCTCTCTGTATAGATATACGTAGGGGTGCTTGCGTGCATGTGCGTGTCTCAGTGTGTATGCGTGTGTGTCCGTGTATCAGTTTGTAACCTTGTATGTGTGTGTGGGTACATTATGCTCGCATAGATAACACACACAAACAAATAGACAGACAGACAGACAGATAGATAGATAGATAGATAGATAGATAGATAGATAGATAGATAGATAGATATAAGAATCTGGGTTACTCTACCCAAAACCCTAGCAACCCAAATTTGAGATAAAGCTGTCGAAAAGAGTTGATACAAAGGAAGGGACCATTTAAATAAATGGATTTTGCTTTCTGTCAGAAACGCAAAGATTTATTACGTTGTTGGATCTTTTCGCCATATATAAAAAGTGAACTCTTATGCATCTGCCGAGAAGATTAATACCAACTTTATATTTGCATACATATACACGCGCGCATGCACGTGCAAACACACACACGCACACACATATGTATGCATGTAGATGTGTGAATGGACGTGTGGGATGATATAGGTACTTGTATAAATTACAGGGTGCGCATATATATATATGTGTGTGTGTGTGTGTGTGTGTGTGTGTGCGTGCCTTTGTGTGATTGAGACTGTGAGTTTAAGTGTTCATATGAATATTAATAAATAAATATATAAATATGCATAAATGCATAGATTTATTTGACATATAAATGTGTCTGAATGTGTGTGCATGTGTGTGTGCATGAGAGTAAGGAAAAGACGAAAAAGAGAGGGTGCACATTGCATGTTTGTGCACATATGTGTCTACATGTATATATATATGCTTATGCCTGCATAATAATAATAATAATGATGATGATAATAATAATAATAATAATAATAATAATAATAATAATAATAATAATAATATTCGTATATTTTACCCCAGTGTCACTTTGATGGCATTCAGTGCTCTCTCAGTCAATAATAATAATAATGGTAGTAGTAGTAGTAGTAGTAGTAGTAGTAGTAGTAAGAAGAAGAAGAACAACAACAAGAACAAGAGCAAGAACAAGAACAAGAAGAAAATACAGATAAGGAAACAAATTTATTCTCAAACGGAGGATAATGCTAATAATAAATTATCCATATTTTGCAGAAAAATCTGTCGGCGGCCAGCCATTAGACTCGAACTCACATCCCTGTTATTACACGTCAAGTGCTGGTAAAGCACTAGTTACTTTATCCTGTTCATACTATATTATTAGCATTATCGTGCGTTTGAGAATAAAATTATTTCCTTATTTGTATCTTTCAATTCATCTCCACGCTTCTAAAGCAAACTTTGTTCGTTGACTTTTAACGTAAGTTGAATTTAACAAATAATAATAGAATTATAAAATGGAAAAAGCGATGAAAATGGATACCAAGACAAGAAAAATGTCGACAGTACACAGAGCCTTCCACTCTAAGAGTGACACCGATAGACTGTACTTATCCAGAAGAAAGAGTGGGAGAGGTTTGCTCAGTTGCCAGCACTGTTTCGAAGCTGAAGAAAACAGCTTAGGGTGGTATATAAATAATACCCTGGAGCCATTGTTGAAACATACAAAGAAGACCGGCGTCAAAATTGAGAATTGCGAATATGAAATATGAAAAATAAACAAGAAATGAACACCAAAAAAACAAAACAAAAAGCATTGAAAGAAAAAAAGTGCGGTCAGTTTACAAGTGATGTGAACGCGAAGTCAGATACAGAGGACCGTTGGCTATGGATGAAAAGGAGTGACCAGAAGACAGAGACAGAAGTTCTCATATGCACAGCTCAAGAACAAGCGTTAAGGACCAACTATATTAAGTGCAGATCAGACAGTCCTACCGACAGCGACAAATGCAGAATGTGTGTTGAGAAGATTGAAAGGATATGGTACATCGTCAGCGAATACCCGTAATTGGCACAACGTGAATGTAAAAGACGCCATTACAACGTGGCAAGAATGATCTATTGGGATCTCTGTGAAAATCACGTCCTATAAAGAGCAGATACGTGGTATGAGAAAGCTCCAGAATGGTAATTGTAAAGTCCCGTGGGATGCAATGATCCAGTGCGATCACCTGACAAGACATCGAATACCGGATATTGTTGTGGTAATAAAAAAGAAAGAACATGTATGATAATCGATATAACATTCTCCTATGACAACAGGATCAAAATGAAAGAAGAAAAATGAACTATAACGATTTGAAGTGGGAAATACAAATGTTATGGTCAATGAGGAGAGTAGATGTGAAACCAATTGAAATTGGTGCACTTGGTAGGATCAGCACTCAACTACCAGCATGGTTAAAAATGATTGGTTCAAGTGTGAAGGTAGAACACCTACAAAAATCAGCATTGCTTGGAACTGCAAGAATTCTTCGCAGGTTCTTGAAACATGACCAGGAAGCAAGTGTCACCTTAGTCTGTTGGCTGTGGACGACTGACACTTTCCATCATATCCAGTAAAATTAGATGTGAGCTTTAATCACATAATAAAAATAACGGTTTCAAATTTTGGTTCAAGGTTTGAAATTTAGTGGGGCGTTAAGTTGATTACATAGAAAGGAGCTCTCAGAAAATTTTCCTCTCACTAATGACCAAGGATATATAAGCTCAGAGAGGCTGCATAACTTTAGATATCATCAGAGTGGAAGCCGCATACATACCAGCAAAATGTCATGCACGGTTGCAATCCCAGAAAGCCTTAAAATGACAGCAACAGTAAGACCCAAATTGCTCTATCCTAAACTAATAACCGAGATATTAGCACTCACTTCGAAAGATATACTTTTGTAATACAGGAGCAGATATTAACCACAAAATCCCTGATGCACAAAAGGGATAAAGAAGCAGGTAGGTTACTTGGATGCGATAATCGCCATATCATTAGTAGCTGCCCAAAAGTCTTCCTACAGCACTACTTACCCTGAGATATGATGACCTATACAGATCTTTATATAACTGAGTCCGCACTGAAAAGATAGTGTTGAGATAAATGAAAGAAACTACAGTGAGGACAAGAGCATAATCTGTATATATAAAATGCAGGTTGTTTGTGTGTGTGTGTTATGTGTTTGTGTGTGTACGTGAATGTAATCTATGCACGTCAACAAATTAGCACGCATGTCGCTCCAATTTTAGGAGGACATTCGTCATGACCCTAACTGTATTTCCGTGAACTTATTTTTCCCAGGGGCACCAGCGAATAGTAGTAAAAATAAATTTTCAGCCAAAACTTTTAACAATTTTCAAGTCGGAGAAATCACCATTGTTTACAAACAGGTGTTAAGTCCCCTTCTAGCGACGAGTGAGTTTTTGTTAAGACTTTTGTTGTTTTTTTTCCATCGAGGATAAAAGTGTTTTGTTGATATACGAGCAACACACACACACACACACAAACATGTATGCGTACAAAAAACATGTATGCAATAGGTGTACGTACGTGTGTGTGTGTGTATGTGTGTTGCCCATATGTATACACACACGCACACACACACACACACGCACACACACATATATATATATATATATAAACCAATTTCAACGGATTTCGCCCATATCTGACGTTGATGTTACTTAGTTTGGTTTGAAATAAAGAACTTGATTGGCTGAATAATCCTAACTTAATCCCGGGCAAAGCCTCATCAAATCATAGAAAAAGTTCAAGCGTCAAGTCGCAGATACGATGTTCTGAGAAAGCGAGAAGAAATTATGCAAAATAATTGAAACTAGTAATCTATTAAATATTAATATATTAGTTGCAAATGTTGGCACAAGCCAAGCAATTTCGGGGGTCGGGGGCTAAGTTAGTTAGATCGATCCCAGTGCTCAACTAGTACTTATTTTATCGACTCCGAAATGATGAAAAAATAAAACTGGCCTCGGCAGAATTTGAACTCAGAACGCATTTTGCCCTGCATGCTAACGATTCTGCCATCACGCCGCCACATATATTAACATAATATGTGGGGGAGGAGAGATCCTCTTCGGTCATGAATGACCATGAGGTTGCACCTAGGAAGTTAACCTCCGATGTACAAGTCCGGGCAAGTTTGTTTATGGAAGGCCAGCAGTCGCCCATGCATACCAGCTTTCCGCTCCACACCACTGATGCTATGCAAGAGAAAGGCAAAGGTCGATACAGCTCGGCACCAGTGATGTCGTAAATCATTTCTACAGCTCAGTTAACTGGAGCAACGTGAAATAAAGTGTCTTGCTCAAGACACAACTCGCAGCCCGGTTTAGGAATCGAACTCACAACCTCACTATCGTAAGCTCGATGCTCTAACCACTGAGCCGTGCGCCTTCATAACATAATATGTAAGCTAACTGAAAAAGACCACGTCTGGACTGAACAACTGAGTAATATGCAGTCACTCTATTCGGACTATAATTTCAAATTCTTACAATAGTTATTGAAAGACTTGAACGTTTGCATAATTGCTTCAATACCTATCTTGAGAACCGGGATTTACAAAACCCGAAACAACACGCCTATTTGGATGATTACATCTTTAAGCTATCAAAGTTACAGTCAAAAAGACCTAAAAGTACAGCGTTATGTATGAGATTCACATACGCAATGCCATCAACGTCTGCGCTCATGTGTACACATGCACATACATGTGTATATGCATACAAGTGTACATCCATACATGCTTACATACATTTATATGCACATACAACATTACTGTTTCTCTTTTAAGTATGTCCAAATTCCAGTCAAAGTGCCTTCTTTCTAGACTAAAACGACGCTTTTGTATCGGGAATATGTAAAATAAACCAAAAATAAACAGAGATACATAAACGCTAATTTGTAGATATAAGTCGTTTTATCAATTCTTAGATGTTGATACAGTTTCTTGACGACTAACGAACTCAAACGAATTCTCTAAAAAAATAATTAAGGAAATAATAATTACTATTTATTATACGCATTATACGTGTATTATTATATTGCAACTATATATGTTACTAATTATCGGGAGGGAAATATCAAATGCAGATGTATTCGCGAACTAATTCCTTTCATGTTGGTTTTAATTCACTTTACAGTTGTTATATTTTCTTTGTATACGTTTAACATTTGGGAATTAATACAGGAATTTCTGTGAAAGATTACAGGCAAATACACCGACCAACATCTGGCATCGGAAGAATGATGTGCCGCCGTCCCGACAGGTCCCCCAGATTTGTTTATATATAAAGCTTTATCGTTTTTTAATATCGGAAAAAAAACTATCGCACTCTAGAGAATAAAGAAAAAGAAATCCGGAAAGCATCCAAGAACAACAGACCTGTAACATAGAAGTTTCATGATATTCACTCTTGACTCCTAAGCAAACAGGTTTCTGTTTCCTGCTGAAGCTATCAGACTTCACGTAAGCTTATACTATCTTTGGGATATGAATTAAAGTCATAACATCTCACGCTTGCAGCGAATTATGGAACATTTCTGTATCCTTAAAACAAACTATTATTTATAAACCATTTGCGAACCTGTGAAAGTGCGCAAATTTTATCGAGTAAACTGATAATTAGACAACACATAGGATCGGTGTTTTACTCAATGTAATAGAAAACAAGTGCGAAATTAGAATTTTGCTTTCTCGTTTATCTTGATACATGTGGCTCTATTTCAGACGATATGGGAAATTTTACTGATAAATGAACATAGAGATGCACAGTCGTACCATATCATTATATATTCTGAAAGACCACATTCCATTTCTTTCTAA
This sequence comes from Octopus sinensis, assembly GCF_006345805.1. Taxonomy (NCBI): domain Eukaryota; kingdom Metazoa; phylum Mollusca; class Cephalopoda; order Octopoda; family Octopodidae; genus Octopus; species Octopus sinensis. The sequence goes on along the minus strand of NC_043001.1, from coordinate 34,695,746 downwards.
ATAAATATAGACTGCTTTTGTGTTTGATATTTATAACAAGACATAGAAAATGCCATATATGTTTTGATCCGAGGAGAAATTACGGCAATTATTAGTTTTCGAAATGTTCGTGACATGTAGGGAGAACCACAACGTAATAAATCACAGCTTTTGTGGTTCTAGAGTCTGAAACGGCATATAAGCTAAATTTATTATCCTCAAATTGGCACAACTTTCCTCCAAATACTAGCAACAACTGCCTCAACTTCTCTAGAGGCCCGAAAACACCAGGTTGCGATGGTGAACTCTACGAAAGATTGTGTCATAGGAACAGCTTGACACCTGATGCTAGTGACAGAAAGTAAAGAAACTCTTGGTCATTATACACATACACCCATTTTACGCTGACCCATTTTCCGGAACTCATAAAATCATGTTTTGCAACGTATCAATCGTTAATAGAAGTGGTTGGCTACAGTTATATCGTAATTGATAGTAGTAAAACCATCGATATTCTGTGAAGGGCATCCAAGGCGAAGACAGTTGTTCATTGGTTCAATCAACTGCATAGCATCGGACTGAGTTATAATTGTATCATATCAATTTAGAATTACTTAGAAATGGAATTAGAGTTACAGACGAGCTTACTTTCGATTATCTACAGATTCAATGACCTCAAAAAGGTCAATTTACAATGAATATAGTAGAGTACGTATAACAGTCTTAGAATGAATCATACAATATGTAATTCAATAAACATATTAGGGAATCTGCGTATATATCCATATAGCTATGTATAATTGTGTCCATACATACATAGACACATACATGCATATATATATTATATATATATATATATATATATATATATATATATATAATATATATATATATATAATATATATATATATATATATATAATATATATATATATATTATATATATAGATACATACATACACACATACATGCATATATATATTATATATATATATATATGTATATATATATATATATATGTATGTATGTATATATATATATATTTGTCGTCGTATGTATATGTATACATATACATATTTGTGTCGCCTCTATGAGCATTGAGTTGTTCGATGACCTGAACAACATACTCATTGAATTAATTTGTGAAGTGGCCTGTCAAAATCTTAGGAAATGTGTACACGAATTTAAAATCAGAAGATATAGAATATGTAAATATGTGACAGTGATAGCTGAATGCGATTGACTCAAACGAAACTATTGTGAGCATGCATTGTTGTTGTATATCATTAAAACAAACTAATGATTGCGTCCATTAGCGAGTCCGATACCGTAAGATGTTGAATTTACATATAGGAGCCGTTTGTATATATGCAGACAGATTTTCATATGCATACGAGCGGGCCAAGACACACAAGAAAATACTAAACGGACTGTACAGACGAGAACATTATGGTTATATACATCTACACAGAAATGTCTAAGAAAAGGGACACATATTCATTGTTGTACATTTATGCGTATTAATTCCGAAGCCGTATGTGTCTGAATGTATAATTAATAACGTCCCTAGATTCAGGGAATTATGAGTTACAAACGGGCCAAACCATTGTTAATCGAGAGACAAATTAAAAAGGAAGTTGTGTTAAGACAATGGAATATTAATACAGCGTCTCTCTGTCTTGTGTGTATTTGGATTGAGTTGATGCCATCTGTTACCGAGAGAAAGACTCTCCGAAGTCTATAATGTGGATTATTCTCTCTCGCTCTCTCTCTCTCTCTTTTTTCTGTATATATATATATATATATATATATATATATATATAATATATATATATCTATATATATACATACATTTACATATATACCCACACACACACACATATATATATATGAATATATATATATGTATGTATATATATATATATATATATAATATATTTTTTTTACATACATACAAAGAAAATTGAGTACATCAACATTGAAGATGATGATATCAAACTAGCCATAGATGAGATTGACACAAACTCAGCTGCTGGACCTGATGGATTTCCAACGATCCTTCTCAAATCGTGCAAACGAGCCCTTACAAAACCGCTACAGCTTCTTTTTCAGAGCTTTCTTGCAAGTGGTAACCTCCCAGTCAAATTGAAAAAAGGGGTAATATGTCCTATCCATAAGGGAGGTAGCAGAGCAGATGCTAAAGATTATAGGCATATCTCTCTGACCTCACACATCAGCAAAGTCATGGAACGAATAGTCCGCAAGAAACTAATCATGTTCCTTGAAGAAAATGACTTGCTGTCTGACACCCAGCATGGATTTCGACCAGGTAGAAGCTGCTTAACACAGCTCCTGCAACACTATGACTGGGAGTTAAAACAGCTACTAAATGGCTCAAATGTGGATGTAATATATCTCGACTTTGCAAAAGCCTTCGATAAAGTCGACCACGGTATGATCTATCACAAACTGCGTGGTCTCGGTATAGGCGGAAAACTTGGAGAGTGGCTGCACAACTTCCTAAAAGACAGAAGACAGGCAGTTGTGAGTAATGGAGCCACCTCCAAGGAAACACAAATAACAAGCGGTGTTTCACAGGGCACTGTCTTGGGGTCACTGCTGTTCATAGTGGCCCTTTCAGATATGCCTTCAGTTGCTACGATGGCCACCCTTGCTAGCTATGCAGATGACACAAAAGTCTCCCACACAATACAAAACCCTGAAAATATTGCGCTTCTGCAACAGGAGTTGGATACAATATACAGGTGGGCTGAGGACAACAACATGCAGTTTAATGCAGGTAAGTTCCAGGCCCTGCGCTACCTAGCACACAAAGGTAAACGACGTGCAGATTGGATACACTGGCCCAAGAAGAATTGCAATCCCTGAGTCAAAATCAGTGCGTGATCTGGGCATTGACATGAGCAATGATGCATCTTTCCAAGTGCATATTACTAATCTGGTGATAAAATGCAGACGGCTGGCTGGATGGATTCTCCGAACTTTCAGAACAAGAGAGAAGGAGACACTGATGGTCCTCTGGAAAACATTCGTCCCCAGCCGCTTGGACTACTGCTCCCAACTATAGTCACCACACAATATAAAACTAACAGCAGAACTTCAAAGAAGCTACACAAAGAAGATCGTCTGAATGCAAAATATCAGCTACTGGGAAAGACTGAAAGTATTAGACCTCTTCTCCCTAGAGCGGAGGCGGAAGAGATATGCGGTGATATACATCTGGAAAATGCTGGAGGGTCTTGTCCCAAACTTTGGCATTCAAACCGCAGAACGGGGCGCCACTGTATGGTGCCAAAGATTCTAACATCCCCATCAAAATACAGGTCCAGATACTGCAACAGCTTGGGTTTCAGAGGACCACAGCTCTTTAACATCCTCCCTAAATGCCTGAGAGACTTACATAGTGTGGATATGGGTTTCTTTAAAAATAAACTGGATCCCTTTTTGTCGGGGGTCCCAGATGAACCTACCTCACGACAGGAAACGCAGATGCGGGCAACAGCATCGAACTTCCTTGTTGATCAAGTGCCACGTATCAGAGGTGGATTCACATATTAGTGTAGCTCATTCAGCGGTGGTGACCCTGCATGGCCGCGGCCTTCGAGCTAAAACATTTTTAAGGATTTAAGGATTATAACCCACACACACACACAAACATATATATATATATATATATATAATATATATAGTGTGTGTACATATATGTATATATCATATATGTTATGTAATATATATATATGTATTATATATATATATATATGTATATATATATATATATGTGTGTATCTATATATTATATATTATATATATATCTATATTAGAAATATTGAATTTCTAAATGTCTCAGAGAGACATAAGCGGTGGTGGAGCGATATAGTGGTCGTATACCGTCAACTCAACGTGACAGTCCCGTAAGGGAATTGCACCACCGCCATTTAGCCCTAGGAACATCGACGTCTCTTGTCGGCTTTGACACATTTTCTGTGTCCTTATATTTGTAAAGGGGAGGCAATCATCCCCGCCAGCTGGGACTAAGCACCTGAAGACATATATATATAGATATATATAATATATATTATATAATTATATATATATTATTAATTAATCAATATAGGGAGGCAAAAAAATTTTGTAGAATTCTTTTGCCCCCAGCGGCCTAGTGGGAAAAAATTAAATAGTCATAAACCATTTTTAAGTTCAATATCACAATCAAGGAACGGCCATAATAGGCCATTCACCCACTAGAAATAACAGCTTTTGGCTGTTATTTCTAGTGGGTGAATGGCCTATATGGCCGTTCCTTGATTGTGATATATAATATATATTATTAATATGTGTGTGGTGTGTGTGTGTACACAGACACATACACATATACGTACATACTCACTTCGAAGTATCCCAGCTGAGTCAGTAATCGAACAGTCTAGTTATGGTTTAGCTGTTTAGCTGGCCGAAACTTCGAAGTCATTGTAAGTACTACACTTGTTAAAGATGATCAATTCGAACTCTCGAAGTACTGAATAATCCTTGAGTGAAGTGTAGCATTATGCTTATAATAATTTAACATAGAAACAAACATTTATAGTTATATATATATATATAGAGAGAGAGAGAGAAATAGAAAGAAAGACAGACATACATACAGACAGACAGACAGACAGATAGACAGATACACAGAGAGACAGACAGACAGACAGATAGACAGATACACAGACAGACATACAGATAGACAGATACACAGAGAGACAGACACACAGACAGACACACAGATACACAGACAGACAGACACAGAGACACACAGACAGACACACACACAGGCAGACACACACACACACACAGACAGACACACACACAGACACAGACAGACACACACACAGGCAGACACACTCACACAGACAGACACACACACACACACACACAGACAGATAGACAGACAGGCAGGCAGACAGGCAGTCAGACCGGCGGGCAGACGGGCAGACGGGCATACAGACAGACAGGCAGATAGACAGGCAGACAGACAGATATACAGGCAGACAGACAGACAGACAGACAGGCAGGCAGGCAGACAGGCAGACAGGCAGACAGACAGGCAGGCAGGCAGACAGACAGGCAGGCAGACAGGCAGGCAGGCAGGCAAGCAGGCAGACAGACAGGCAGACATGCAGGCAGGCAGGCAGACAGACATATATGTAAAGGTAAGATCCCAGGATCTACTTCATTCCCTAATTTTGGGATATACACGCATACATACATATACACACACAAACACACACACATGTGTGTGTGTGACAGACTATATATATATGTCTGACTGGTCGAGTTCAATTAGTAACTGGTTGCAAACTGCTACTGAAGTTAGATTGATGGGCCGAGTGATAGATAGAAGATAGATAGATAGATAGATATATAGATATATAGATAGATAGATAGATAGATAGATAGATAGATAGATAGATAGATAGATATAGGCAGGCAGGCAGGTAGGTAGGCACGTACGTAGGTACGTAGGTAGGTACGTATGTAGGTAGGTAAGTAGGTAGGTACGTATGTAGGTAGGTAAGTAGGTAGGTAAGTAGGTAGGTAGGTAGGTAGGTAGTTAGGTAGGTAGGTAGATAATGACTGTGTTAATGTATCCTTCTTTACTACTGAGTCTAGTGAGTGCCTTACAGGATATTAGATAGTTATACGTTGTCTGCACCATTTAATTATTCATATAATATTTATATAAGAATTATCACGATAATACTATGTTGTTATTTAGTGTGTGTTTTTATTTCATTAACTGTAATTATGAAGATTTTATGCACATATTTTATTTTATATACGCTATACGATTAAGAATATGATTTATAAGTTGTATAATACTCACTACATAAATATCACTTTCAAATTTTAGCTCAAGAGAAGCAATTATGGAGGAGGAAATAAGTGGAGTACATCGACCTCAGTGCTCGACTGATTCTTATTTTATCGACCCCGAAAAGGATGAAAGGCAAAATCGACCACGGCGGAATTTGATCTCAGAACGTGTAGACAGACTAAATGATGTCAGGCCTTTTTAGCTGGCGCGCTAACAATTCTGCCAGTTCACCGCCTTACTCACTGCACAAGGCGTGAAATTTAGGGGGACAGGGATACTCGATTAGATCGATCCCAGTGTTTTCAGTGGTACTTAATTTATGGACTCCGAAAGGATGGAAGGCAATGCCGACCTCGGTGAAACTTGAACTCAGAACGTAGCGACGGGCGAAATTCTCCTAAGCACTTTGTCCAGCGTGCTAACGATTCTGCCAGCTTGCCGGGTTATTCACTGTATAACTATCATTCACAAATTATATAAACCATTTAATATTTGCGAAGGTGACAGTTTGGATGTAAACTGGATTGTATTACAGTAAGAATTGAATTCATAACATAAGGGGAAGTAGCTGAATACCATAAGAAATGAAATTTCGCCCAGTTCTTTACAGATTATTCGACCAACGACACTCCACCGCAGTTTGCATAAAACTTTCTACAATATGTGTTATATAAACGAGAAATCTGTTTGTTCTCGTTCAAGTAGAGGTTTATTTACACTTGGCGAAGATTACTCTAAAGATTTTTGACATACTAAAGTGACATGTTTAATTATTAGCAGAGAAGTTATTCAATTTTTACTGCCACTCCATGGGCGGTAATATTCACACGTTTATTTCACTGCACACACACACACACACACGGACGGACGGACGGACAGCACGCACACGCATGAATATATACACACAAAAGTGCAATGATATATGCATGTACATTTATATACATGCACAAATATATATGCTATGTATGCGTGTATATATATATATATATATATATATATATATATATATATATATATATATATACACATATATACATTTAAAAAAATGCTATATATGTTATACTGTATGAAAATACGCCTCAATGGATTTCAGCTTCATATATATATATATATATATATATATAATACATGTATCCACATTAAAATATATACATGTATTATATATAATATATATATATATATATATATATATATAAACTGAGAATGTGTGTCCGTCTGTCAGTGTGTTTCCCTAAAACCTGAGAACTACACAACCAATTTCATTCAAATTTTACACATGGCTTACTTAGGGTCCGGGGAGAGTCATCGGCAAAAAGATTTAACTTTTTGCCAAAGGCGAGCCCACAGTAATGACATATCTTCTCCAGTATTATTCCCTAAAACTTGAGAACTACACTACCAATTTCATTCGAATTTTACACATAGCTTACTTAGGGTCCGGGGAGTGTCATCGGCAAAAAAAATTAACTTTTTCCTAGGGCGAGCCCATAGCAATATCATATCTTCTCCACTATTTCAGTATTACGTGCTAAAATTGAAACAAAAACATCTCTCTATTGTAATGTCAGATACTTTCACTTTAATACTGAAACTATTAAAGACGAACTATTATATAAGAGGGATGAACCATTAACAGTGGACATCCATTTTGCTAGAAGAAAATCCGCTATGGTCTTATATGCTACACCACCGGTTTTCAATTCATATTAATCAAATTAATATTCAATTTCTCACCCATATTATTTTAAAATTAAATTTAAATCCAGGACCATGTGTTTTGGAACGAAGTTTGTTACCACACAGCCACACCTGCACCTATGTATGTGTGTTTGTGTGTATGTGTAGCTGTATATGTATACATTTATTTCTATACATATATATTTGTATGTATACATGAATATGTGTAGATGTATATATATAGATAGATGTACATGTAATATGAACGCATATATTCACACATATACACGCATAAATATATATACACATACACACATACACACACACATACATAAGTGCAGGTGTGGCTCTGTGGTAACAAACTTCGTTCCAAAACGCATGGTCCTCGGTTCAGTCCCACTGTGTCTTGTGTCTTCTGCCATAGCTTCAGACCAACCAAAGCCTTGTCAGTGGATTTTGTTGGCAGAAATTGATATAAATCAATCGTATATATATGTATGTATATGAAAGTCTTTGTGTGTGTCTTTGTGTTTCTCCCTCATCACTGGCTCGCAACTGGTGTTCGTTTATTTACAGTATCTCATATTTTCGTTTGCCCACTCAGTTGTATCTATCAATTTATCTATATAATACACACACACGCGCACACACACACACACACACACACACACACACACACACACACACACACACATATATATATATATATATATATTATATATATATATCATGTATGTATAGGTGTACATTCATATTTATTATATCAAAGACAATATCTTTATGCGTTCGTGTATTACTTATACATTCGAAAACTGCTGCACCGATCATAATGAAATTTGGAACCCAAAATCGAAGTCCAGGGAGAAGGGTAATGCTGTGTGTTTCATACAATTTCATGGACCAAAATTTCTGAATGGATCCTTATGATATTTGAAACTTAGATTCAATGCAAAAGGGCGGGTATAATGCAATATGTATGGTTTGAATTTCAGATGGCTTAAATTCATAAATTTTCGATGTTGATGAAATTTCAACCATGGGTAATTGACACACATCAAAAAGTATTCTCAAAGTTTCCACTTCACATGAGGATTCAAAGACACCCTAATGGGGGCCTTAACTCCCAAATTTTAGTCATTTCTTTTATGATCCAAAACTAAGTCAAAAGTACTGGATGGATCTTTATGAAATTTTGAAATTATATTCTATGCATAAGGGCCATAACCCCCATGACAATTCATATATTTTTGCTGTTGAGGAAATTTTAACCATAGATATTAGATACAAATGAAGTAATATTTATAAAATTTCTTCATCTTACAAGTTAGAAAGACCCCTTCATGGGGACTTAACACCCACAATTTCGTCATTTTATCTTAGCAAAGACGAATAGTTGTACTCTTGGAAGCTGTTGGGTCATCCGAGCATAGAAGATGAGCATTATTTGTAATTCAATGGTACAACAGTGTAACAGTTTGCTTTGACATACACTTAGGCCTCGATGTCAACAAGGGTCACGGCCCTGACGGCATACACCCACGGGTTATCAAAGCGTTGGCTCCGGTCATCTGCGAGCCCTTAACACGTCTATTCAATATGTCATTGGCGACGGGTGTTATACCTGCGGACTGGAGAACAGCGATAATCTGCCCAATTTTCAAGAAAGGGAGCCGCGAAGACCCGCTTAACTACCGACCGGTTTCCCTTACATCAATAATCAGCAAGATGATCGAAACCATCCTTAAGAAAAGTATGATGCTCCACCTCCAAAACACAGCTTCTATCTCTGATTCCCAACACGGCTTCGTGCCGAAGAGATCATGCTTGACCAACTTACTGGTAATGGAAGAATTGGTGACGCGCATCCTCGATGATAGTGATGCTGTTGACATCGTTTTATTGGACTTTGCCAAAGCTTTTGACTCGGTAAACCACCGCTTATTACTTGTCAAGCTTCAAGCATATAGTTTCCATCCGGATATTGTACGATGGGTTGGTGCCTTCCTCTCAGATCGCTCCTTCCAAGTCCAGTGCGAACAGTGGCGTGCCTCAAGGTTCAGTGCTTGGGCCCTTATTGTTCTTAGTCTTCATAAATGACTTGCCCGACGACCTCACGCAACACACCCTTCTATTTGCCGACGATATCAAACTGGTCACTCCTCGCGGTGATATAGAGGATCTTTGTCGATGCCTCCACCAAATTTGGAAGTGGTCTAACGAATGGGACCTGTGTCTGAACGTGTCAAAGTGCTGTCATCTGCCTGTTGGCTCTCCTCCTGCAACTCAACTTGATTTCGAGCCGGGTCGTCTGCTGCTGGAGAGGACCGATCAGGTAAAGGACCTGGGTATCTTGGTGGATTCCTCCTTTTCGCCTTCGGCCCAGTGCGTCCATGCTGCCAACAAAGCACGCGGAATTCTGTTCTTGATTCGACGGTCATTCGGAATGCTCACAGCACTCTATGTCACACTGGTGAGACCCAAATTGGAATACGGGATTCAAGCCTCTTCTCCTTATCTCCTCAAAGACATACAGCATCTCAAAAGAGTCCAGAAGCTGGCTACCCGCATGGTTCATGGTCTCAAAAATTTGTCCTATGAAGAAAGGCTGAGGACGCTCGACCTTTGTTCTCTTGAAAAACGCCGCCGCCGTGGTGATCTCATTCTCGCCCACAACATCATAAGCGGAAAGTGTAACCTCTCGAAAGAGCTGTTCTTCACTCCTGCTCCAGAGCGTCGGCTGCGGGGTCATTCCGAAAAGCTCTACCTGCGACGATTTCATCTCAATCGAAGGAGAGGAGCTTTCTCCGTCCGGGTTGCGGATCCGTGGAACAAGCTGCCAGACGAGATGGTGAAGATGCCGACGACCGCTTTGTTCAAAGCCTCCCTTGACCTCAAGTGGCCTGAACTCTTTACATGAACACTACCCTGTACTTAACTCCATGTCCCCCTACATGGCCTTGCTATTTGCTTTTGAGCCAAATTAACTACTAACTAACTAACTTACATTGTGATTTCTGCAATGTGCTGCAAAATTGTCAAGTAAATGAGAGGCATCGTTGCCTCCACTGATTCAGTTGCAAAGCTTTGAGTAAAGATATTTGATTGCAGACCTCCTTTCAGTCTTTTTATTATCACTGGGTCATACATATTCCCCACATGGTAACATTGATTTCAAGGCCTTCCCAGATGAGTGACTGGTTATTTAAAGGTATTTATAGATTGTATATTTATTCTGTCCAGTTACGTATCAGTATAGTGGTCATTTGCAAACTCTAGAGGTAATACTTTCATTTCCTCTTAGCCCTCACGTCACACAGTTGTTGATGTTTATTTCAGTTGGGTCACACCCTTCCAATTACTATAGATTTGTAATGCATCTTACGGCTGTGCCTGTCACCTGGATGGTGAGGAATCCTACATTTGGAGTGGTAACGACTAGAGTAGGGACTGCTTATTGTGATCATTCCTGTAGCTTTGCTCTCTTTTACAAACCCAGTGAACATATATTTCCTATTTCAAAGAAATTCAAACAATAGATATAAGACCCAAGTTAAAAAGATTCTCAACAATTCAACTTCTCTGGTTGAAATTAAGATGCCCACTCCCAACAGGGGCCTTAACTCTCACATTTTTGAGCTCTATAACCTCCATTTTTCGGGAGCAAAATCTTTTAAACAGGTTCAATAAGACTGGGATTTTGGAATATGCGCATAAAAATCAGTAGTATGGGATATATGTGGCACGATTACAATTTTTTTTTTTTGGGGGGGGGTAAAGAGGAAAATAACCCTCATCAGCAATTTTGATGAATTTCGAAACATAGATATTCCAGTTCATTAGAGAAAATATAACAGAAAAGTCTAATTCTTCAATTGTATGTAACACGGGCAACGCCGGGTATCTCTGCTAGTGTATATATATATATATATATATATATATATATATTTGTATATGTTATACATGTATACATACATATATGTATGTGTGTATGTGTGTGTACATAATGGCAGACTAACAGGATTATCAATATTTATATGTATGCGTTTACAGAGACCATAATACACACACACACAAATATATTATTATGTGTGTGTGTGTGTGTGTGTGTATTTGTGTGTCTGTGTGTGTGCCGCAATACACAGAGATGTAGACGTATTTTTGTGCTTGTGTGCGGGTGAAGAAAAGAGCGTATGCACCTGGCGTTTCAGTTTAGATACATACATTATTTCAATTCTCTGAATCTTTTTCGAATGTAAACACTTTAGTCTTTAATTACATATATATATATATATACATATATAAATATATAATATATACATACATATATATATATAAATATATGCATATATATATACATATATAAATATATAATATATTCATACATATATATATAAATATATGCATATATTTATATATATATATACATATATACATATATACATATATATATACATACATAAATATATAATATATATATACATATATATATATAAATATATGCATATATTTATATATATATACATATACACACACACACACACACACACACATATATATTATATATATATAATATATATATATATATGTACACTCATGTCCGTATGATATTTATATGTGTGCACACAAGTATATATCCGTGTGTGAGTGTTTATATAAGTCTGCATATTTATTCGTATGTTTCTAGACAGAGATTTCTACTGTTCCCCTTACTTCCGCAGTGTTTCAACTCGTGGTGACGTCATATGGTAGGCTAAGCAAGTTAGAACGAAACGAAATTATTAATTGCTATCTGGTCATGTCTTTTCAATGCCATTGTGAAGAGAGAAATAGCTAACATCTGGGTGGGCTCCCGACACATTTTTTTTAATCCTGATTTTAAGGAATCACGTGTAGGCATTTCATTTGTAAACTTTCACTAAATATGTTTAGCTCAGAAATGGTAACCGCAATAATGAATTTATTACAAAATTAAGAACAAAAGAATAGTTACGACTTCAATTAACATTCATGTAAGAGTAGCAATCATGTTGTTATTTCATCTTTCACTGTAACTTGCTCACCTTAGATCGGCCAAATCAGTGTTAAGTTAAGTTAAGTTGATTTTTTGGCTCAAAAAGCAAAAGGCAAGGCCATGTAGGGGGACATGGAATTATGTACAGTGAGGGTGTTCATGCAAAGAGTTCAGGCCATTTCTGGTCAAGAGAGACTTTGAACCGAGCGGTCGTCGGCATCTTCCCTATCTCGTCCGGCAGCTTATTCCACGGATCCGCAACCAGGATGGAGAAAGCCCCTCTCCTTCGATTGAGATGAAATCATTGCAGATAGAGCTTTTTGGAGTGACCCCGCAGCCGACGCTCTGGAGCAGGAGTGAAGAACAGCTCTTTCGAGAGGTTACACTTTCCGCTTATGATGTTGTGAGCGAGAATGAGAACACCACGGCGTTGTCGATTTTCTAGAGAATAAAGGTCGAGCGTCTTCAGCCTTTCTTCATAGGACAAATGCTTGAGATCAAGAACCATGCGGGTAGCCAGCTTCTGGACTCAATATGGGTCTCACCAGAGTGACATAGAGCGGTATGAATATGGCTGCTGTGAGCATTCCGAATGAACGTCGAATCAAAAACAGAACTCCGCATGCTTTGTTATCTCCCTTTCACTCCGGCTTTTTCTTCTTACCATTTCAAGTTGAACTCTTAACCCATAATATTTTATTCTCTCTCAGTTTGTTTCGTTCCTCTCCGTTTTTTTCTTTTTTCTTTCTTTCCTTTTTGTTGCCCTTTCAATCCTTCCTGTCGAAGAGCATGGTTTCGGGACGTCAAAGACTTTTCCATTCTTTCAGAGAGCTAAACTAATACACCTGCTTGTTGTTTTTTCGCCTGTCTTCGTCTTTTGTTTTCTGTAAACTTGAACTATATATATATATGTATATATATATATATATATATATATATATATATATATATATATATATCAAAATGAGGGTGAAAAATTGGATATCAATTTTAACACCAGTGGTCTAGCATACTGACGATCTACAGATAATTTATGTAAGTAAAACTACGTAATTTGTTGATAGTGAGACAATTGTTTATGATTAATCTATATTTTTGTTAGTTTTCATTTGTCCTGCTCGCTTACATTTCTGGTGTGCTAAATTTTCTGGAGAACAATTCTTAGTGGTTAAGACCATAACGGATCTTCTTCTAGCATAAGGGTTTCCACATAGTGGTAAAAAATTCCCCCTCTCTCTCTCTCTCTCATCTATATATATATATATATATATATATATATTAATAAGCGTCACAAAAGTGACGGGGGGGTACTGACTAGCCTGGCTTGTGCTAAAATAAGTGTTAAATTAACTCGAAATCCACTAAAACATTATTGTTAATGAATGACAAAGCGAGGTAAGTCCTACATAACCGTATCTCGATTTCGAATTTCGGTGCAGACTACCTTAATCCTCATCACCGGCTCTTAACGCCTAGGGTTAAACTCAACTTCTTCTGTGAATCTTATAAGAAAAACCGTTGAAATTGTGTACTGATTTTCAAAACGGCAAAAGTGTAAACATCAAATAAAAAGGGTGGCAATGAACGCTAGAGTCTTACCTCCCTTTGTTAGTCATTAAGTATAATGCTTTAGCGGATTTAGAGTTAATTTAACTCTTATTGTAGCATAAGCGGTGCTACTCGGCACCCCCACCCCATCACTTTAGTGATCTCTATTCATTTTGCCTTTAGGTTCTAATTGCTAATAAGCCACCCTTTTAATTTTTGTGTTTACACTTTTACTTTTTGAAAATCAGCACATGTTTTCAACGCCATAAAGGTACGCTTTGTGGCAAGAAACCGACCTTCACACATACACACATATATAAACAGCAGTTTGCAATATTTCAACAAAAGTGAAAATTATAATTATAAATGTGACAAGAGTGTTATTACTAGAAATAAGAGCTAAAATATTCTAATGCTGTAGTCCACGGTTTAGTCGGAGGAATTGGAATCGACTCCATTACTTATTCTTTTAAAGCTGGTTCTTATTCTATCGCACCCTTACACCGTACTGCTAGGCTATGGGTTCGGAAACGTACCAACACCGGTTGTCAAGCGGTCGTGTGGGACGAAAGCAAACCCAAACACACACGTTCAGATATACACATACATACATGGTAGGTTTTTTATTCATTTGTGTCTACCAAATCCACAGAAATTTTGGTCGGCCCAGAGCTCTGGCAGAAGATATATGTGTGAGCGTAAGGGATTATTTTAATTGAATTAAAACCTAGTGCAACAACAATTTCTTTTTAAATCAGTGCATATATCCATGCTATAGACACCAGTACATCAAACCCATTGCTTAACTGGTACTTATTTTATCGATATCGAAAGGATGAAAGGTTAAGCTGACTTGAGCGGAATTTGATCTCAGAACATAAAGATTTCAAATTTTGGCGAAATGACTTAGCGGTATTTCGTGTCCTTACGTTCTGAGTTCAAATTCCGCTGGGGTCGACTTTGCCTTTCATCCTTTCGTGGTCGATAAATTAAGGACCAGTTACGCACTGGGGTCGATATAATCTACTTAAATCCGTTTGTCTGTCCTTGTTTTTCCTCTCTGTGTTTAACCCCTTGTGGGTAATAAAGAAATAGGTATTTCGTCTGTGTTCAAATTCCGCTGAGGTCGACTTTGCCTTTCATCTTTTCGGAGTCGATGAATTAAGTACCAGTTCCGTACCGGGTCGATCTAATCGATTTGCCCCCTCCCCCAAATTTCGGCCCTTGTGCCTAGAGTAAAAAAAAAAATATTTTAAAATTTACTTTCCTACAACTATACTTCTTGATAGTCATATTTCCATTAGCTTTTTGACAATCATCAATATTCATGCTTGCTAGAAATTTTTTCCATTAATTTTATGACAATCGTCAATATTCGTGCATTCTTAATTTCCGCATCACTCAATACTAAAGCTGTTCTACGTTGCAAAACTTCTATTTAAGTTGATTGATAAGTTCCTTTGCCGAACATTTTATGAAGCTTCTCTTTAGAGAAGTACAATCCTTTAGGCATTAAGTTAAACAACATAGGATAACCGAAGATACGGGTGTTGGCAGTGTAAGGACCTAACATAGTTATATTATGAAATTATTCAAAACGCATACACTTACATACGTATATACAGGGTGGCCCAAAAGTAGGTCTACAGTAATTCAATTATCTCATGCGCATTCATATATTAACAGCTTAGATCTTAATTATAAAAAAAATATGAAACCATTATTGTATGCTAATTTAGTTAATTTTGTCAACTCCATTTCCAGCTTGTAATATAGAAATGTAAATGTATTAAAATGTTTTAAAAGAAATTTAAAGTGCCTGCGTGATAATTGTAAACCTACTTTGGGGTCACCCTATACATATGTGTGCGTGTGCGTGTGTGTGTGTGTGTGTGTGTGTGTGGTGTGTGTGTGTGTTTGCGTGTGTGTGTATACATATATGTATGTATATTTACATAAATGCATTCGTATGTACATATATATATATTTACATACTTGCATACGTATGTATATATGTAAAAGTATATGTATGTATATATATATATATATATAATATATATATATATATATGTATGTATATTTCCATGAATGCATACGTATATATATATATATATATATATATATATATATATATATATATATATATATATATATATATACAATACATATATATATAAACGGTATATATAAACACTCATGCACGTGCAGATACATTTATTTGCATGGACATACCGGTTCTTGTCAAGCTCAGAAAGAATTAACATCGGCCAAAAGATTTATTTAACTCTTGTATTAGAGCTTTTATAAACTTTACCAAATAAGGTTTACGTAACCTTCTGGTTACATTCGTTATAGAAAGATCATGGGAAAAAAGCATTTTATCAGCAGACAATTTACACACACTCAGACACACACACACACGCACACTCACGCTCACACACACACATTCACATGCACACTCACACACACATTCACACACGCACATGAACACATATCTATTAATGTATATGGATATATAGATATATAGACATAAACGCACATAAACAATTATCTATGTGTGTGTGTGTATGTATTTATATTGTATACATACATAATATATATTCAATCATATATATATATGTACTTACATACGTACATACATGCATAGATGTATGTATAATATATATATATATATATTATATATATATATATATATATATATATATATATAATTACATATATATATATACATATACACACACATATACATATATATATACACATGCACACACGATTTCGCAAGTACACATACTTATGGACACATATGTATAGAGATATGCAGGCTTGCATTAATCTCTATACAAGTATAAGTATGTATATCAACATTGCATAATAAAACAAAATGGTAATAACATACGAGGCTTTAATTGCAATTTTTCATGAACCGAAGGCGGTTACTGACAAGTATATTACTTCTGCAGGCAAAAGCAATTTAGCATCTAATTTGTTTGCATCAAATAACAACTGTTGCACTGTAATTTATCTAAACGTCTGCCAGGTGGTAGTTACGAGAGGCCTTAGTAAATGAACGCAACAAACAAAATTCTCCATCCGGTAAGTAAATTCAAACGAGCTGAGATGAAACCTCGCTAACAGCTACCACTGTTATTTATTTCCTCTTTAATCATTTGAAGCTTCTTATGTCTGGCTACTGTTTGTTATAATTATCTGTTCAGTTGGGAATTTTTTCCCGTCAATCCTTTATTATTGACATTTGTTTTGTTTTTTTTTTGTTTTTCTATTTGTTGTCTTTTTATTATTTTGTTATGGTGAATGGATATTGAAAGTTTAAATATGAAAGTGTAGGAATAGAAAATAGTTTATTTTAATTGGAAATTTTCAAATGAATACAATATACATGCATACATGCGCATATATGTATGTGTGTGTGTACATGTATGTTATAATGTTATATATATATATATATATATATATATATATATATATATATATATGTGTGTGTGTGTGTATGTGTATATATATATGTGTGTGTGTGTGTGATTGTGTATACATAGGTATGTATGTACATATAGCATGTAACAAAATGGAAAATGGGATTAGATGAAAATATATAACAAAATGAAAGAATATGTATGTATATACATACATGTATATATATTTATATGCGCATGTATACATGTATACCTATACATATATATATATATATATATATACATACACGCATATATATATACATATATATGTATATATATATACATATAGATAGATAGATAGATAGATAGATAGATAGATAGATAGATAGATAGATAGATAGATAGATAGATAGATAGATAGATAGATAGATAGATAGATAGATAGATAGATAGATAGATAGATAGATAGATAGATAGATATACACACGCACTAGTTTTTGAAGAGAAAATGAAGCTTGCAAAAAAAAAGAAAAACAATAAGTAAAAGTGACTTAGGTTCCGCTCGGCTAATAAGACAGGCCTACCAAAAAAGTTAAAAGCTAAAAATCTGAACAGCGAAAAAAAAAAATGAAAAAGTACAAGAGGAGAAAACAAACAACAAATTGAATATACGGTACGCTGAGTCTTGTTTAGATTTCGCTCTACGGTAACTTATTATGAATAAGTCAGAAGTGTAATGAATGATGTAGGAAAGTGGTAAGAATCCGGTGAGCTGCATAACTAAGAATCATGTTTACGTTTTAGTTTCTCTTATCTCTTGATAAACATAGAATTTTAATTATGGCAGGAAGACCTAACGCGTTTTTAAATCAAATTTCTGGTTTGTTTTTACCTCTGTTGATCTGTGTTCTTCTGAGTTTTTATGTATTTATTGTATATTTATTTTTGTTTATTTGTAGTTTTCTCTTATATCTTTTACTTGTTTCAGTAACTAGAACGCGGCCGTGCTGGGGCACCGCCTTGTAGAGTTTGTAAACGAATGAATCTACCCCCACTACTTTTTTTTTTTTTTCCAAAGCCTGGTACTTATGCTATCTATCTGTTTGCCCAACCGCTATGTTACGAGGACACAAACAAACCAGCGCCGGTTGTCAAGCGGTGGTTTGGGACTAACACAGACACGAAGACGCACACGCAAAGATATATATAATATGGGCTTCTTTCAGTTTCTGTCTACCAAACCCACTCATTTCGACCCGAAGCCATAGTAGAAGACACTCGCCGAAGGTGCCACGCAGTGAGACTGAACCCGGAACCATATTGTTATGTGGGAAGTAAGCCTCTTATCACAGTGCCACGCCTATGTTTTTATTTGCTTGTTTTATTTTTCATTTTCTGGTCTAGACTAAGAGTTGTTTCCATGACCTTCGCAGGGCACCCGGGATCGGTGAAATCAGCGTAGTTAATAATATACAATGAAACCAACTGCAATGGAACGGCGGCAGTATGAAGGACAGGCAGCAAGGGATTTTCTGAGGACGAAAATGTGTGTGTGTATGTGTGTGTGTGTGTGTTTATTCCCCCCACCACTATCGCTTGACAAACGATACTGGTGTGTGTACGTAATAAGTCCTGAGGTCGATTTGCTCGACTAAAGGCGGTACTACAGCAAATGACTGAAACAAATAAAAGAGCAAAGAGTAACAATCAGCAGCAAATACCTTAGGAATGAGTAAAGAGTACCCCATGAGTCAAATAAAGGGTTGGATTCGAAATCCCACCGAGTCACCTGCTGAAGGTTAGAGACTACATCAGCCGAAACGTTGTGGTAGCAACAAAGTATGGACACCTGTCCGTCCAATGTAAATAATGTACACAATTTCTCATCTCTAAAATATAGAACAATAGATTTCAGAAAATGATAGAAAGGCGGTATTTGTAAAATACTCCTGATTTAAAAGTAATTTTAACCGTAATACCAAATTATTCCAGGTATGGTTTTGTGGTAAGAAACTCGCTTTGCAACCATTGGGTTTACGGTTCAGTCCCACAGCGTAGCATCTTCGACGAGTGCCTTTTTCTATGACCCCTTGTTGACCAATACCTTGTGAATGAATTTGAGAGACCGAAACTGTGGAAATCCATCCTATATGCATATGTCTGTGTCTGTTTTTGTCCCACCACCACACAGCTTGACAGATGGCGTTGGCTTGTTTAGTCCTCGTGACTTAGCGTTTCGGTAAAATAATCGATAGAATGAATACCCCAGACTTTAAAAATAAATACTGGCGTCACCTTGTTCGGTAAAAGGACTTCAAGGCAGTGCCACAGCATTGCCGCAGTCCAATGATTGGATCAAGTAAAAAAAATATTTAAATATAAGGTGCTAGGCGTAGAAATAGAACACTTGAACGATAAAATAAAAATTGCAAACAACGAACAAAAAAGTAACAAAAACGAAAACAAGAATAAAATCATTACTCTAGAAAACATAGAAAACAGAGGCCACGGAATTAGACGTGATACTTGCCGAACAAGTTAAATAATAAACCATAAAGAAACCAAACCCTAAAGCACTTATAGACAACTGTGTATGAAAAATTGAATTTGAAGAGCAAAATATGAGAAAATATGAGGAAGATTCAGAAATCGAATGTCGTAAATATGAAAATTAATGAATATCAAAAAAGGAAATAATTAGATTCATTAAAACAAGAGCTAAGTATGGACTTATGAAAATCCCTCTTAATTATAAAAGTTAATGTTAAAATAGCTACAATAAAAGCGTAGATCATACATTTTTGTATGTTGCTATTTTAACGAGTATCTAGAAAACTTATCAAGAAAGCAAGCGAATATTAATCTTAGTAGAGCAAGCAAAATAATATATGCAGCAGCAATGTAGTTTCATTTGAAATATGAGTGTTCCCTCAAGATCTCTCAACAAGCAATATCAAAATAATTGAATAACGTGGATAGCAAACATACACAAAATAAACGGGAAAATATCAAACACTCAATCCCTAATGACATCAAGGCAATTGAAAAACAAAAGACAAATGCTATAGAAATATAACACAAAATAGCATTCTAAGATTTAAAATACGCATGAGGCTGCAAAATTTCAGCTAATTGCAAAGAATCCGTTGCTACGAGGAGCAACGATTCTTTGAACAAAACAAATAGCTCTACTATACCCCCAAAAGATTTTATCAATAACTAAGATAGCATATAAAACATTACAGTACCAATAACAAGAAGATTTGAAGAATTCCAGGGAGATGTTTAGATAGCAAAAGACCTACAATGGACGAGATTATCAAAATAATATCTCGGCGCCAGAATAACAGTGGTAAACAATATCAAGAATACCTCAAGTGCTACACACTGCGGAAACCTATAATGCATCAGGAAATAATAAAATCTCAAATTCCAGGTTGGAATATTTATCAAGCTCGCGTAAAGTACTGCCAAAAATATTTCACAGTGTTTTCAAAGAAACCGGAAACAACACCTGACTGTTTAGGAAGCCATCAGAAATATAAACATGCTTTTCTATAGTTTAATACTCTTTAATGTGATAAGAAAAAGAATTGACACTCCGTCGATTTGCGACGACGAGCATTCCAGTTGATCCAGTCGAGGGAACAACCTTATCGTGCACTTAACGTGGAAGTGGGTAAAACTCCACAGACACGCGTACCTTTAACATAGTTCTCTGGGAGATTCACAGTGAGTTAGAAAGAGACAAGGCGGCGCATTGAAATACAGGTATTACTCATTTCTGCTAGCTAAGACTGAAGCAACTTATAATAAAGTGTCTTGCTCAAGGACATAACGCACCGTACTCGTGACCTTGCGACCATGAGCCGAAAATTCTAACCACTAAGCCACGCACCTTCACTAAAGTGCGATAGTATCAGAGATTAAAGAAATATCTGGAAAAAAATAAGATTTCGAGAAAGGAAAAGATGGTGAAGATGGTGTGAAAATTCATCTTGTAGTAAAAAGATAACCGAAATCGAAGATTGTAGATGGCATGGTCCTTCTGTCACCAACAGCTTCCACAATCAGAAGGCCTTTGACAATCATCAATCTACATGAATTGTGTAAGGAAAAACTCCACTAATTTACAACATGACATTAAGATATTTAAACGGCATATTACGCTAGTCTACAATCCCATACAAATACTACAGGTGCAAGATTAAACCGCTCGTAGACATGAACGACCCGGTTTCTCGCAGCTCTTGATAAACAAATGGAAACACCGCCGAAATTTTACAAAGGTTTACTGCAAGAAATGAAACGAAATTTCTATTAGGAAAATATAAGAAACCGAACATAGAAATAGATTATTACGTAAAAATCCTAATGTCAAGTTTCATGAAGAAGGGAAAATATGATAAATGGATCAAAAACAGGCTGTTAAATACAAATTATTGATCAAGAGTGAGTACGAATATGAATTATCAAAACAGTTCAGAGAGTAATAGCTAACTTCAGAACGTATTAGGTCATCCCAGTAATATTGTTGTAGAAATCTCATCGAACCATTCAATGAAATATTAGGAATAAATAGAAAATTAAAAATAATGACGAAATTTTGAATACAACACCATCAATTGAATATAGAATGATTGTATTTAACGAAAACAGAAAGAAGTTGGAGAACCATGTTATTAGAAGTATTTATAAAATTATCTACTGTAAAACAACAAAAACATGTAAACGAGTTTATACCGGACTACCAGTTACACCGCAATGTTCCCGAGCTGTGTAAAAGGGAGTTTTATAGGGATTTAGGATTGTGTCTCTTGGCAAGATCACTCTAGTTGATTGTAGTATTTGTTTCCTTGTTTCTTATATTATTTTTGTGTTTTTCGTAGTAATTCAAGAAGCTGCAAAGCACAAACAAACCAAAAATGCAGAAGATACAAAGAGAAACTGGAGTCAAACACTTTTAAACCGAGAGGAATTATTAGAAAAATGAGAAACAAAATGAGTTACTTTACAATTTCTAAAAACAATATCAAGAAAGACCTTTCGATGCTGAAACTGGACAAAAGGACAGCAGGATAAAATTAGATTAAAATATTTCAGAACTGATTGTGAAGATACAAGCATAGTGTAGAATATTGTTGTTTGGTCAAATCTTTCTCACTTGAAACCACAGAAAGCATGCACTGAAGCAAAATATATTAAATAACTTCGAAATATGCAGAGGTTGGAGAGAAACAATATACCACAACACGAGCATAAATAAGCGGTACAGAGCACGAAAGAATTAGAGCATTTAAACACCAGATTATACTAACATTATAGTATAGCAACATAATTTCTATAAACCAATATTTTACAGAGGGTACAATACTACCTGAGTGTATATTATTACCAAGTACCAATAGTAAAGAATGTAAGTCGTAATCGATGTATTAGTCGCAGTAGAAAATATCGTATCTCAAAACGAAATGGAGAAATTATCTAAATTATCCAGACCTGGAAACAGAAATAAATTGAATAGTAAGATTGCAAAGAGAGACAATAATAATATGCTTGTGAAATATTGTAACTGATACGAACAAATTACATCACCAAAAGTCCGTAACTTACATACATACGCAACATGCCATAAATAGGAAGCACACATATATTACAAGTTTACCAGTTTAGTAGTGTTTTGTTGGCTAGCTGTGCTGACTTCAAAACTTCCAGTGGATATGTAGTAAATTGTGAAAATGATGAATGAGATTTTGTGCACCGGCACCGGAAGCGTCAAGGTATTCGTTCAACCTGCTTGAAACAGCTGCTAAATTTCCATCAAATCTCACGCTGTTTTTGCAAGTGTTATTAATTGAGATTATCCTAACAGGCGCAGGAGTGGCTGTGTGATAAGTAGCTTGCTTACCAACCACGGTTCCGGGTTCAGTCCCACTGCGTTGCAGCTTGGGTGAGTGTCTTCCACTGTAGACTCGGGCCGACCAAAGCCTTGTGGGTGGATTTGGTAGACGGAAACTGAAAGAAGCCTGTCGTATATATGTATATATATATGTGTGTCTGTGTGTATGTGTGTGTGGGTGTATGTTTGTGTGACTATGTTTGTCCCCCCCCCAACATCGCTTGACAACAGATGCTGGTGTGTTTACGTCCCCGTAACTTAGCGGTTCGGCAGAAGAGACCGATGGAATAAGTACTAAGCTTACAAAGAATAAGTCCTGGGGTCGATTTGCTCGACTAAAGGCGGTACTCCTGCATGGCCGCAGTCAAATGACTGAAACAAGTAATAGAGTAAAAAGAGAATAAAGAGTAACAACCGGAAAACGTTTAAAAAGAAGGATCCATTTCTTACTAGATCGTTCTTATTTTCCAAGATTTTGGATTGACACATGTTATCGACTTTTGTTGTCTTTAGATTATCAACATTGCTTGAGAAAATCTTGAATCTAATAAGTAAGTTAATTGGCGTTTTTCACATCACTATATTGGAAACTGCACCACACTTGTATTTAGCATATAACTTTACATCTTGGGGTAATATTTCTCAACACCATTTTCTTATATTCATGATTAACGTTACTTTTTCTTATTTATTTTTCTTCCTACTGGCCATCTCTAACTCTAGTCAAATTACGTTGAAATCTTCCACCGAGAAAAGCTAATAAGACTGAAACAAGCCCGTTGCTTATAGCAGATTCCTACCTCCGTTGTCCTTATTCTCACCAAATTTTGTTTATTGGAGTTACCTCCGATGTTGATTGTTTTTTTGATTTTGTTTTGCTTCTTATATGCACATATGCAGTGGAGTTTGAAGTTCAGCGCAACGTTATCTGTTTTGTCAAGAAATAGTACGCAAAAATACAATGGAGAGAATTGTGTTCTCTTCTCATGACCTCATAGCTGCCTTCAGTTTTCCTTTTTATATCTTTAGTCAATGATCCTTGCAGGACCTCCGAGACTTGTGAGACTGAGACTGATAATGTTCCGTTTAGACAGTTGCAAGCGAACGCCTGCAAAAAAAAAAAACATGATGAAAGAGGTGATTCCAGATGGCCGTTACTCTGGAAATGCTAGATAAATCATAGAGATTGGTAGAAAGAAAAAAAAAAGGTGATCGTAGCACGAATGAAAGGGATAGAGATGCAATTGGGCCAATAAGAAGTGCATCAATGTTGTTGGCATAAAGAGTAGCCAGCTACACAGAGCAGAGAGTGTTATAGTAGCAACAGAAAGGACAAAGAGAGGAGACAACATGCCAGTGATCGAGACGCTGAAGCATATCTTTTAGTGATATAATGCTAATCACACGGATGAGCCTTCTTTGGATGTAGCCCCAGGATGTCAATGTATTGGGTTGTCTGGAAAGTTCGTGCCGATTTACAGTAGTTTACCTTTCGACTTATTTTAGAACATTGTTGAGTCCATAAAATAGGATTTGACTACACCTCCATTTAGAGTATAGTTTAAGCTACCTTTTCGTTGAAAGAGGTTTATGTTCCTATAACCTGTGTTAATTCTGTAACCCTTTAAAATGGAAGATAAGAAAGTTCATTTTCGGCACTTGATGCTTTGGGAACCAGACAAAAATTGCTGTAGTTCGGCTGGAATGTGTTACCCCACCCTCCATATTCACCAGATATTGCTCCTTCGGATTTCCACTTATTCAGGTCTCTACAGAATAGTCTTAATGGTAAAAATTTCAATTCCTTGGATGATGTAAAAAGATACCATGATGAATTCTTTGCTAATAATCCACCTCAATTCTGGGAAGAGTGGTAGTTTCAAGTTAAAGGAAATATGGAGACGCATTGTGCAAGAAAATTGTTCATATTTAGTTGATTAAAAATGTAATGGCAAGTATTTATTGCCCTTTTTCTTTCCTTTAAAAGTCTGCACGAGCCCAATACATAGCAGCAGCACCGTGCCAGGAATGGATATATTTCTCTATTGTGAGCCTCACTTGAGCTTTGTAGTGTATTCACAGCTATTATAGACTAAAATATTTTTCTGACCCGACTCTATAGAGTAGGACTCGTCTTATGATAATTATTCAATGACGGACCGTCCATTTTTCTCTTCGGTTATCAGGAAAACCTCCATATAAACCAGGCTTTACCGCCTAAAATGTGGGAACTCATTGTATCATGTTGCTCGGGTTACATTATGTCTGAAAAGAAAGCCTGTAAAGACACAGCTTAAGCATCTTTCATTCACCATACGCTAGCTAACTCGTATTAAATAACAATGACAATGTCCTACTCTAAAACCTTTGCCCGATTCACCGACTAAACTTCTAGTCACCTAAATCATTCAGCTGCCTTCTCGAACGTATTATATGAATTTGCTTTTAAGTGTAACATTAGGATCTGTCTCTCTTTCTCTCTCTCTCTTTCTCTCTCTCTCTCTTTCTCTCCCACTCTCTCTCTCTCTCTCACATTTTCAGAAACTTTCCCTCTCATTCATTTCTTTTCTCTACCTTTCTCTTCCCACCAAGTCTGGTTGCTCTCACTTTCTTAAAAAATTCCTTAGCAACTTTAAAGCTGGCAATATATATTTAGAATAACATTTTGAGTCAACACACTTGTTGTAATGACCATATGAGCATAACCTCCAAAGTTAAATGGATATGTTTTCAACAAGTTATTTTCATGTCATGAAAATCCCCACGAAGCAGGGATTGCTCAGCAACAATTTCAATTCCAATAAATACACCGGAAATACTAAGGAGCAAATTGCATCGTTATCAAAATCAAAAATAACGTACGTGTGTGCGTGTTTAAATGCAGTAGAGCTAAACCGACATAGCACAACATAATCAGTAAAATAATAACAACCGTCAACCCGAACACTAGCTAAACAAATGCCATAGTTGCCAATAGAGTAAGAATAACTAACATCACCTTAAACAACTTTAACACAAAAGCCACCTTGAAACACCTTATAACACATACTAGCACAAACAACTATACTAGCAACATCAAAACTACTATCAAAATGGCATGTCGTACAAACAAAATTGTTTAAACAAACTACAAAATGTGTTCCAATTTTTTTATATTTTTCAACGGTGAGATTTTGGCAATCAACAATGCCACTTCTGCCATGCTTTAAGTGCTAACCTGCAGGCAACTGGCATTAGATGAAAGTTCACAGCGAGAGGTCAAATGAAAATGAATAAAGCGACTTTTTTGTATTTTCTTTTTAAAACTTGAACAGCGTTTTGTTTTTCATTTTTTTTTTGTAGTTTTCCTATGATTTTCAATTGCAGTTTGTTTATCTCGGACGTAATTCAAAAGATTTGTGTTTGCATTGTTTCTGGAGGTTTTTCATAAAGCACCTCACTCCATCTTATCCTCTCTCTTCCCCTCTCTCTCTCTCTCTCTCTCTCTCTCTCTCTCTCTCTTTGTTTCTCCTTCCCTCGTACACATAAACACGCACATACAGAAGTGTAAGAGCGTAAGAAACACACGATAGTTATTGCCACAATTGCAAAAGAATCAATAATAAGGTGATGTTTTTCCTACAGTTGTAAATTGAATTAATATCGACAATAGAAGTTGGAATATTTATTAAGGCATCTAAAGGAAATCAAGTAATTGAAGTACGTATATATATATGTGTGTGTGTGTGTATCTGCGTGTGTGTATCTGTGTACACACGCATACACATATCCATATGTATATGTATGTGCATACCCATATGTATATGTGTATGCTTGTACATACATAGATATGTACACGGATACATATTCATACACATATGTCTATCGAGCTATATTTCTCTCTATTTAAATAAATATCTATATCTGCATCTCTTTCTCTCTCTTTCTCTCTCTCTCTCTCTCTCTCTCTCTCTCTCTCTATATATATATATATATAATATATATATATATATATATATATATATATATATACATATATATGGTCGTGCGTTTTTGCATACGGACGAGAGGAAAGGAACAGTGCACTTTATAGATTTTATATTATGAGGCACCTGATGAATCACTTCATTACTTCACAGAATCTGATGCACGTGTAAAGGTATATATAAGCTCGTTGAAGCAATATTTGGTAAATGATGTGTTGCTCAAACGATATTCATTGTTTGAGTACGTTGCTTGCCAGAAACATTGTGATTGCTAACTACACTTCTTTTATGGAGAGTAAACCACCCAGTCCAAAGTCTGCTCATGAAGTTGTAGCTATTCAGCAAGGCTCATCACATCAGTCGATTGTTGATTGACGCTATGAATAAAAGCAATCCAAGTGAAATTGTTTCTGGTGACGACAGCGAAACAATATCTCAGACTTCTAGCTGTCTGATTAAACAATATTGCAGGATAATTTAATATCTAGGACGTTTCTGTTCTTCATAGTCTATACTTTCAGGATATAAATTATCATTATCCATGACATTACATGTTATAATACATTTATATCCGCGGCATATGAATATCAATACGAAATGTACTGGAATTAGATTGCTTCCTCTCTTTTGGTCTGAGCGTAAGTTTTGCTTATATACGCTCTTGAATATATTCGCATTGTCTCGAATAATTTCTTTCTATTACATCCATTGATGTTAAAATGCTTTGCATATCTTTGTTTTGTAAAATCAAGATCTTTTATGTGGGCAGGTTGATATTATATTAAGCTACATGTTGGCTGTTGGGATGAAGGTGATCAATGTGTTTGATTTCGCTTCTGGGGTGAGATTTCGAGAACGAATGATTTATCTAGAAATAGGTGACCTTAACGCTATTATGTATGGGCGGATAATGTATTACTGGACTTAAACAATTCTTGGTTACAATATTAGCTGTGTTAATGTTGTTTAATTGATCAAACAAGATTATTTCCTGGGTTTGCTATAATACAGGGATGCTCCTGGTATGCTACATTTTCGCAACTCAACTTGTAGACATTGCAGTAATAAGGGACATCCTGTTTAAAATGCCCGAGTTTGTGGCTGAAAATTTCCAATTATGATTGTAAGATGGAAATAGAGGTACAATATTCTTTAATTAAATCTGGAACATAGAAGATCTGTGTATTTAAATTATGTCTTTTCTTTACTGTGGGTATTGTATTTGCTAATTGTTTTAATCTGGTATCACAGCTAAAATGCTTACTATACTAAATATAGTCATGTTTGATTCATATTTGTATATTCTTGTTAGATCCTCTTTAATTATTGTATTTTCCTGTTAGATCCTCACCCTTTTCTAATTGGATGATAATCCTCATTTCTTTCAGGATAAATACCTCAAGAATATACTTTAATTCACTTTTGGAGGAGTTGACCAGTATTTCGAGATCTGAAAGAAAATTGTCTTCTGACCATTTTGATTATTTGTGTTTCCTCATCACGATGCGCTCTTTTACTTTTAGCTTCAGAGATAGTCCCGAGTTTACGGTATTATATACGTTACTTATATATTTCTATGTTTTAGTAATGTTATCAGATAACATTATATATATCATCGTCATCATCGTCGTCGTCGTCGTTTAACGTTCATTTACCATGTTGGCATGGGTTGGGCAGTTTGACCGAGCGCTGGCAAGCCAGAAGGCTGCACTCGGCTCCTTTTTATTTATCAGACATACACTTTCTAAAACTCCTGCATCCGGTGCATTTTCTTTCTTTTTGAAACAATAACGTACAATTTGAAGATTTGACAGCTATTTCCATAACGTCGGATTGGATACCAGAATGGGACTGCCTATTATACTATTAAAACAAGATAGATAAGGAAAACGATATGAAGGAATTGTAGTTTGGCGATAAACGAAATTAAAGAATGCTAAAGTCATTTTATTCTTTAGTCAGAATTACTATGTGCACGGTATGCATTTCAAAGGATATTTAAACGTTCTTTGGAACGTCTATTCCTACCGAAGAATTATGCATTCGGTTCGTAATTCTTTACATAAAACATGTGGAAACGACTGACCCACCGATCGATAGGTCTCAAACGTAAAATTCTCTGCCTTCAGGAACTACGTATTCAGAAGTGCAATGTTTAGATATAGTTTTATCTGTTTCTAGTGACTTCACTCTCGTGATATGTCGCCCAGAGCTACAAGTTTTTCACATTCCGGGAATTGGTTTTCTTTGACTTTTTTTATGCAAATGATAAAGAAAGAAAGGTTGAGAGAAAGAGAGAGAGGAAGAAGTAACGACATGATATATATATATATGTGTGTGTGGGTGTGAATGTATGTATGTATGTATGTATGTATGTATGCATGTATGTATGTATACAGAGAGAAATAGAGAGATGCAAAAATAGAAAGGAAGACATGGAGAGCGCCTCCTGCAACACATTAATGTATATATATATATATATATAAATATATATATACTCTTTTACTTCTTTCAGTCATTTGACTTCGGCCATGCTGGAGAACGGCCTTTAATCGAATAAATCGACCCCAGGACTTATTCTTTGTAAGCTTAGTACTTTGCTATCGGTACTTTTCGCCGAATCGCTAAGTTACGGGAACGTAAATACAACAACATCGGTTGTCAAGCGATGGTGAGGGGGGCAAACACAGACACAAATACCGCAGTCAAATGGCTAAAACAAATAAAAGAATAAAAGAAAAATACGACGGTCTTCTTTTAGTTTCCGTCTACCAAATCCACTCATAAGGCTTTGGTCGACCCGAGGCTCTAGTAGGTGCTGCACAGTGGGACTGAATCCGGAACCATGTGGTTGGGAAACAACCTTCTTACCACACAACCACTCCTATATATATATATATGTGTGTGTTGTGAGTGTGTATACACATACACACACACACACACACACACACACACACAAACATATATATATATATAAGAAACGCAATAGAACAAAAACACAATAGAGGTCAATAAAAGTTCCGGACAGATAGACGATACAAAGCGGATAGGAAAATCAACAATTAGAGGCGCAGGAAAAAAAGGAAGGGGCGTTTGTGGCTTTATTTCGTCAGTCAAGTTATCAGATGTTCCTACAGTTTCAGGCAGTATACTACAGACTTTTCCTCTCGCTACTTTGGTCTCCTTGGCTATAAAATTTCTTTTATTTATTTCAGTCTTCATTAAACTGTACAGTTGTATGGAAGAAACATAATTATGGAACTCCACAGTGAAGTCCAAAATAAACTCACTTAGAGAAATTAAATAAATATCATCAGCTAACCTTTTGCCCGCAGCATTCGAAGAAAAATAGCCCATTCCCTCACCTTCACCTTTTGAAAAAAGACAGCCTGGTTAATCAACATTTCTTCAATCTTAAAAGACAGCAGCAAGTGTTATTCTAATTGCAGCCGAAAGCAATTTGAATCTTGCATTTAATTAGAATAGCTGAAAGATGTGGAAATGTAATCGTCAAGTCCTTGATAAATTCTTCCGAAACAAAAGGATGAACTTAGCTTGTCAATATAATTCGACCTTCAGTTGAGAAATTAATGCATTCCTAGTCAAGCGTAAATTATTGTAAATTGTGTTTTTCTGTTAATTTCTCTTAAAAGTGCAGTGTACCAACGCTAGCATATATGCATTAATTTTTTTTTATTTCCGAGATCCATTTAAAACTTTTTCCCTGGTAAATAATGATCTACATTCAAAAATCTAGGTTAAGTCATCGAAAGCGCGACAGCATCATCTAGCTTGTCATGTATTGATGTATGTATTTTATTATGTATTTCAGCCTGAAGGTTGTGGCCATGCCGTATGTATGTATGTACGTATGTATGTACGTATGTACGTATGTATGTATGCATGTATGTATGTATGTATGTATGTATGTATGTATGTATGTATGTGTATGTATGTATGTATGTATGTATGTATGTACGTACGTATGTATGTATGTATGTATGTATGTATGTATGTATGTATGAATGTATGTATGTATGTATGTATGTATGTATGTACATATGTATGTATGTATGTATGTATGTATGCATGTATGTATGTATGTACATATGTATGTATGTATGTATATATGTATATATGTATGTATGATGTATGTATGTATGCATGTATGTATATATGTATGTATGTATGCATGTATGTATGTATTATGTATGTATGTATGTACGTATGTATGTATGTATGTATGTATGTATGTATGTATGTATGTATGTATGTATGTATGTATGTATGTATGTATGTATGTATGTATGTATGTATGTATGTATGTACATATGTATGTATGTATGTATGTATGTATGCATGTATGTATGTATGTACATATGTATGTATGTATGTATATATGTATATATGTATGTATGTATGTATGTATGTATGCATGTATGTATATATGTATGTATGTATGCATGTATGTATGTATTATGTATGTATGTATGTACGTATGTATGTATGTATGTATGTATGTATGTATGTATGTATGTATGTATGTATGTATGTATGTATGCATGTATTATGTATGTATGCATGTATGTGCAGATTTGTATGTTTTATGTTCGTATTCTCATGCACATAGTGGCATATCTAGACATGTTCATGTATGTATGTATAAGTGCCATTATTCATTTTTATTTCAAGATTTCTTGCCGATAGAGAAAGACTCGGTTTCTAACCTAGATCCAAGGCTCCTTCATTGAAATTTCAACATCAACAACAGGATATTTGCATCTCTATGTATGTATGTATGTATGTATGTATGTATGTATGTATGTATGTATGTATGTATGCATGTATGTATGTATGTATGTATGCATGTATGTATGTATGTATGCATGTATGTATATGTGCAAATTTGTATGTTTTGCTTTGTGTATATATTCCCATGCATATAGTTGCAGATCTAGACATGCTCATATATATTTAAATGATGAACTTCTGGAAAGTTTTCCAGACTGTTACAGTTCCAGTGACGGGGTGGATCTGTAGTCTTCGAATCAGATTTTTCCTTTCTGGTTTTGAGAATCCTAATTTCTCACTATTGATATTTAGGCAATGTATTTCTGGGCGATAATAACTACAGGAATATACCAGAACTTGTTGTCTGGATAGAGTAACTGCAGGTTTCCCAATAGTTCAGAGTGGGTAATATTTTTTCACTGACTTTCAGATTTTATGTATGTATGTTTGTATGTAATGCATGCATGTATACATGTATGTATATATGTATGGATGGGTGGATGGAGGGAGGGAGGGATAGATGTATGCATACATGCCTGCATGTATGTATGCATGCGCCCATGTACGTATATATTTATGTATGTTATGTATGTATATATACTCTTTTACTTGTTTCAGTCATTTGACTGCAACCATGCTGGAGCACCACCTTTAATCGAGCAACTCGACCCCGGGACTTATTCTTTGTAAGCCCAGTACTTATTCTATCGGTCTCTTTTGCCGAACCGCTAAGTGACGGGGACATAAACACAGGTATGTAGGTAGGTAGGTAGGTAGGTAGGTAGGTATGTATGTATGTAGGTAGGTAGGTAGGTAGGTAGGTAGGTAGGTAGGTAGGTAGGTAGGTAGGTAGGTAAGTAGGTAGGTAGGTAAGTAGGTAGGTAGATAGGTAGGTAGAATGATTGGTTGGTTTTGGATGGATGGATGGATGGATGGATGGATGGGTGGATGGATGGATGGATGGATGGATGGGCGGACGGAGAGACAGCCAGTCGACGGTCATTTCAAAGTTTCATTGATCTTGTCTTATCAAAAAGTTTAAATATTATGAACAGATAAGACGGCGATGAACCTGATAATACTCCCACATATCGAGCCTGCTGTTTTAAAACAAAGATAGCTTCGCAAAAAGCCGTCGTTGATGCACTGTTCGTGAAACAAAGTGAACGGATTGTTCACGAATTGAACTCTTTTATAGATAATAGTATTTAATAATATTAAGAAAAGTTTTTGCCTACTAACTAATTGGAATATCTTATTGATCGAATTTTTCCCACTCATTTTGCCTACATATTTGTTCACAGCAAGTAGAATACTCCCCTGACATATTCTCCCTCGGTCATAATGTCCATAGTCATAATTAGTTTCACTGTACTGTATCTATATTTGTCTGTATTCATAATCTCTAGGACTTGCTTACAGCGAACTCGTTTCACAGGGGATGTCTGATGTGACCAAAGTATGTTTGCTATTTTCATCATTTGTCTTTAGATGCAAGATCGTTTCCTACCTGCATCGTGTATATTGTCCAAAAATAACATCGAATTGATTTTGTTTCAGTTATCTCACTTGGTAGTTGTTATAAGATTTTATACCCACCTCGTGAGTATTTCTGTCTACTGACCTCTTGTCAGTTGACCAATTTCTTTTCCACACACTACTACCTTAAATGTACAAGATCCTATGGCCTATTTATTATATGATGTCTAATCAGAGCTGACCTAGGTATAAATAACAACAACATTAGGTATAATAATGAATGTGTTTCCTTAATCACTATCAGTCAGAGAAACAATCCTTCCTCGCTGAATTCGGTTTAGTATATTTTATTCCTCTATATTTAAGAGGGTAAAGTGAAATTTGACGAAGAATCGCCCGCTATTCTTTTCGAGTCGAATAATCGCATAGGGACTATTTCATTGGCCCATGTTTGTTTTTGGTGAGAAACTAGAAGTATAGTTCGGCTGAAGTGCGTATAGAAGCTATGCACCTAAAATATCATGAAGCAGAGCGAACGGCAAAGCAGAAATAAAATTCCTGTTCGCACTGAACATCTGAACTACACACATTCTGTAGTTCTAAATTGAATCTTATTTTGCACTTCGCATTCTCTCATTTCTTTTACGCTCATAGCATTTTACACTCTTTTATTCTTATAATGCATTTTCTTCACCGACAAAGAAAATCATTCGCATTATTGATCTATACAGCAGTTCACAGCTTATCATCATCACCATCATAACAAACATGTACTACTTCACTAGATGTAAGTACCACACTGAAATCACTCTTGAATTTAATAAACTAATGAAACCGAAAGCGACAACGAATTGATATTTTCAGAGCGTAATGGGCAAGATAATTTTATGTTGATCTACCGTTTCTGAAAATATTCAACTATTAAGGTAGCATATAATATCAAATAATAATAAACTGAATTAACTGTCTTCGTTAATGAATAGAGCTGTACTACATCAACTTTTCATTAATTTTATAAATTGGCATCAACATATTACACTAAATTTCCATAAAATATTTTCCAATTCGGTACTATATCGATTTGTTTTGAAATTCTCATAAAATTTTAATTAGTAGTTATGTCTTAAAGACTATTAATTCCGTATCAAGTTTTGGTGGATATATCCAATTATATATTTAATGTATGTGTTTTCTGAAGCTGTTAATAATGCTATTTGAAATTATATCTATAGTAGTTTTTTAAATTTTTTTATGTTATGCTGTCTCAGTTGAATAAGAACTGATGAGTTGTGGTCATACAGTACACTCCTAACCAGACAATATTTGGATAATTCTTATTCGGCTTATATTTGTGTTGAACTTATAGCCAAGAAACTTCACTGGTAATTGCTAGTGAGTGATACAATATTTAATGCTATGAACGTTAAGAAGAAAGCGAGCTACAAAATGAAAACACGGTATAAAAAACCGTAAGATAATAACTCATATTATTCACATTATTTTCGGGGTGGGGGAGACTACTCCAGATATGTTTCGGTATTATTCTGATCTCATCAGCGAAGAAATATATTTTATTTATATTTTCAGAAGTGACTCAATAGTTGTTAAATAAATGTGATTGTTCATCGGTTGCTTTGTGAATACATAATTCAGTGACAACATCTCGTGAAAAGTAAGAATTAAATTAATGTTTATATATTTAGTACATGGAGAATGAAAAGTTAAACTAAACTTATGAGTTGAGGAAAAGCGAATATTAATCAAGAAATATTAATATAGAGCAATTACGGAAGGGAAGGCCAGTCATATTTCGATTTGATTCGGACTTACCTGTGTTTATATACGTACCAATTTCACAATAAAACGTGACGATTGTTTAAGCTGTGTTAAGATCAATGAACCTTCATTGATCTTGACCTTCGTTGGTTAAGATCAATGATCATTTGTTAAGATCAATGAACCTTCATCTATGGATTAAAATCAATATTCTGCTCTCTAAAAATTCAGCGTTTATTATTTGTGTTAATTACCCATGCGAAAACTATGCACAGGAAAACGACTGACATTGTGTTTAGAAAGACACATTCTCTAATGCTTCATCATCTAGAAGTAATATACGGGCTAGTAACTAGTGGAAACTGTAAATAGAGTTTAATATTTCCGAAAAAAAAAAGTCGAATCGTTAGCACTTCAGGCAAAATGCCAAGTGGTAGTTCGCCTGTCGTTCTGATTTCAAATTCCGCCGAGGTCGACTTTGCCATTCATTCTTACGGAGTCGATAAAATAAGTATCAGTTGAGTATTGGGCCGATGAATTGACTTACCTCCCTCTCCGAAAATAGCTAGCCAGAATTTGAATTCAATATTTTTGCAAAAATCAAGGCGACAAGCTGGCAGAGTCTTTAGCATGCAGGAATAAATGCTAGCGAGATATCCTCCGTCTTTGCGTTCTGAGTTCAGATTCTGCCAAAGTCGACTTTGCCTTTCGAGTTCGATAAGTACTAATTGAGCACTGGAATAGATTTAATCGATTTGGCCCCTTTCCGAAAACAGCTGGCTTTGTATCAAAAATTTGATATATTTCTGCAATAATGAAGGCGACAATCTGGCAGAATGGTGAGCGCGCCATGCAAAATGTCTAGCTGTATTTCGTTCGCCTTTACGTTCTGAGTTCAAATTCAGTCGAGGTCGACTTTGCCTTTCATCCTTTCGGGGTCTATAAAATAAGAGCACTGGGATCAATGTAACTGACTTACCCGCTTCTTAAAATGCTGGCATTCTGTCACATATTTCTACAAAAATCTCAGATTAAGTAGTTAATATAATTATTACTTATCTAACCATGGAAATTATATAGGGTCTATCTACACTGAAAAATATAGCCAAAAACGAAATTTTCAATTTAGTTCCTAGAGTTAATAGGAATTTCGAGAAGTTAGTTGCTTGAGAACGTTTTAGTATGGATATCACTATCGTTCATTCAAAACGAAAATAGCATCGTATTACAGATCTGTGAGAAATTTAATATACTGTCACTAAAGCGATGCGAAACCACTACAAAACTACTATAGTACTTCAGTTTCCATTGTACCAAGTTGAGAACACTTAATTAACATCAACCATTACCTGAGTATTCCACGTTGTCAATTATTCACGAACCGAAATACAAAGAACTGCGACTTTCTTCTGAGGATTCTTCATAAATTTAATTAAATAGACGCGCACTAACATGTGTGTATATTTAGAACACTGAAGCAAATTGATTCATCAGTAAGATGCTGGAGATCTATAGTGTCAGTATCTGATGTTGAAGAACATCCCTAAAGGGCAAATACTACTGCTCTATTAAGATCAATGAGTCTTCATTAGACCACCTATGGATTAAAATCGATATTCTGCTTTCTAAATCCAAAACTAATGCGTTTCTCTGCCCCCAAGAATTATACATCAAACGTCTATTGTGAATTTGACAAGTGGTTTTGGATAGGAATGGTAACAAAATCATTAACAATTTCGTGTTGCATTCTCAGAAATATAAACTATTTTAGATTCCTATGTGTGCACTCTATGTAGTGTTGACAGCAGAAGAGTGAGAGGAAATATAATTTGCAATAAAATAGTGATGACGAAAGGCAATCTAATATACAGCAGAGTCCTTTGCAATGAAATAGCAACAATCTCTTGTCAGCATTTTTGGGGATATACTTTTGAAACGACGGGCAATTACCAGGTAATTTGAAAATTTTCTTTCCTTGTGCATACAAATTGCATTCAGCGGTGGAAATATCTGATCGCCGAAACATACGCGCAAGCGCATTATTCACACACTTTCACGCATGTATACACATAGAGAAAGAGATATAGACACACATATTTCTTTCTATACTTGATAAACATTTCATATAAATACACCAGTACTTGGCAGTAATAATATATAAATGAAGTTCTGTCTACGATGGATACACCGGTATATATATTCATATGTATATATATATATAGTAAGGGAGAGAAAGAGAGAGATACATAGAGATTGTAGACAACATATATGTATATATATATATATATATATATATATATATATATATATTCTTTTACTTGTTTCAGATATTTTGACTGCGACCATGCTACAGCACCGCCTTCATTCGAACTAATCGATCCCAGGAATTTTTCTTTGTTAACTTAGTTCTTATTCTATCGGTCTAATTTCCAGAACTGCTAAGTGTCGGGGACATAAACGCACTAACATCGGTTGTCAAGTGATGTGGAAGGAACAAACACAGACACACAAATACATACCTACACACACGCACACACAAACACGCACGCACACACACACACACAAGCACACACACACAAGCACACACACACATACACACACAAACACGCACACACACACAAGCACACACATACACAAGCCTCACACACACATACACATACATATATATAGTGATAATTTACAAAAGACGAAGACGAGTGTGGAAACAACAAACAGATGTATTAGTGAGAAAGTATTTTTCGTCTCGAGCCTACGCTCTTCGACAGAATGGAACAAAGAAATAAACAGGGAGAGAAAATAGAAAACCGTTTAATGGCTAGCGATCTATCGTGGCGAATGCCGAATAAAGGTGTCACACGGGAGAGCTAGGAAGAAGGGGAGATAATAAAGTAGTGGTGATCCCAAAACGAATGTGCACGTGCGTGTGTATGTGGCATCGTCTATATGCGTGTTGAAGGGGGCTGGTGACCTTGACGTGTGCGTGTGTGCATTTTTAGGTGTGTGGATGATGGTGTCGGTGTTGGGAAGTGGTCAGTGCTTGTGTGTGCGCTACTGTGGCTGCTGGGAAGTAGTCAATGCTAGAGTGTGCGGGGTGGTGTTATGTGGTGTGGTGTGGTGTTTGTGGTGTGGTGTTTGTGGTGTGGTGATGTGTGGTGTGGTGTTGTGTGTGGTGTGGTGTGGTGGTATTGGTGTGTCGGAAGGCGAGTGGGGGAAGCAAGGGCGGGGTCTAAGGGATAGGATGAGGGTGGGATGTGATTTATAGGGATGGTGGGTTGGAATATGTAGGGTGGAGTAATGAGGGAGGGGTGACGATGAAGGGAGAGGGTGAAAGGGAGAAGGTGGGTAGTAGGGAAGAGAGGAAGTAGGTGTCAGAGCAAAAGAAGAGAGGTGGTTGGGAGGAAGTAGGTGTCAGAGGAAGTAGGTGTGAGAGGAAGAGAGGAGAGAAGAGGAGAATTAAATGAAGAGGGGAGGAGAGTTGAGCACATGTGGCGCAAAAGAGCGGAGAGAGAAGACTAATCCCTGCTCACGGCGAAGACGGGAGTCCGGATGTCCCCAGTGCAAGGACAATCCGAACACAGACAAGTGTTGTAATGAGTGACCGGTAGAGCGGATATATACACGCATATACATGAGTGTGTATGTGTGTATGTCTGTGTGTCTGTCTGTCTTTTTATCTGTCTCTGTCCCTCGCCACAGTTTGACAACCGCTGTTGGTGAGATTATGTCCCATAACTTAGACGTTCGGCAAAAGATAACGCTAGAATAAGTACCAGGTTTTAATAGAATAAGTACTGGAATCGATTCATTAGCCTAAAAGGTTTCTTCAAGGTGCTGCTCCAGCATAGCCGCAGTCTGCTAACTGGAGTAAGTAAAAGATAAAAGATATGGGAAAGGAAGACAAACAGAGCGAGATAATCTTCCCGGACAACATATAAATTCGTTTCGTATCCGCAATACATAAATACATCTCTTGAAATGAAATTTTAAAACTGACATAAGAGTTAATTAGTTTTTTTCTTTTTCCATTAAAATTTCATTTGTAGTATAATCTAGCATACAGAATTGCATGCTAAACTTCCTCAATTAATAACGGCATGTTTCATTTCGTTAATCGATACCTTTTTCCTTGTTAGATTGTTCTTCTCACTTTTTCCTCCTTTATTTTATATTCTCTCT
The DNA here is from genome assembly GCF_006345805.1 of Octopus sinensis. Classification (NCBI taxonomy): domain Eukaryota; kingdom Metazoa; phylum Mollusca; class Cephalopoda; order Octopoda; family Octopodidae; genus Octopus; species Octopus sinensis. The sequence goes on along the minus strand of NC_043001.1, from coordinate 34,656,152 downwards.
AAATAGATAATAATGCGTTGAGTAGAAATATCAATATTTCCATACTGCTTCGTGAATAATTTCGCTATAAAATACTACGAATCATTATATACTACTCGATAAAGAACTTGTATGTCTATCAAAATTCCATTATTACGTGAATATTTTTATATCATTCCATATAGTTCGTTATTTATAATAATACAGCACAAAATTAATATGTATAAAGTAAATCTTATTCGTTCTTATTTTATGCCTTTTTTCTCATTTAATTACCCATATTCTCTTAAATTTATTTACATTGACGCTAAATTGGCATAATATTGCTGAAAATATATTATATTTAGTTTTATTCGCCTGGTTTGCACACGTCTTCCTATATGTTTTATTCACAACATATTTCATGATATAGTCTTACATCTTTATAGTAAAGTAAACCAATACTGATTTGTTTCGTGTTATATTAAAAGGCATCTATTTTTCATTTGTCAATAATTGTATTTATAATTTCTTTTGGTTTTTGCATATCGATTTCATGTACAATTTAATTTCATAATTCTAGATGCTAATTTTAATTCTGCATATATCTTTGAATGTCATCTTCCGCCACATATGCTCTGTCTATCATAAATAGTAACATTGCCAAATACAGTGTCAAACAAACCACAATTTTGGAAACTGATTAGATCATAATACCATTCTAATACACACTCCCTTGGGAGCGGAAACAGGAAATTCTAACGACCCAGACTATTTTACTGCGTGGCCCGCATTCACAATACCTTGCATAGTACAGTATTAATAGACTTGTATTATTCATAATAATGTGCAGCACTTCATTTAATACTATACTTCATTTAATTATTTAAGTAAATTTAATATTATTTTATTTAGAAGTGACAATTCCTGGTTCGAAAAACTACGTCATCCGAAAGTCTTCGGAAACAAAGGTTCCAGAAAATCAACCCGTATTACTATAGCTGTGTTGACTTTTATTACTGCATCTGCCAATAAACAGTTCTAAGACATAGAAGTCAGATAGTTAGTGGCAGAAGATAATCTGTTATACTTGAAAAGTACTTATTTTATCGAGGTCGGAAGATTAAAAGTTAAAGTCAAATCCGGCACGATTCGCAAACAGAAAGTAAAGCAACGCTGTTAAAATACCGCAAGACTATTTTGTCACCACTTGAGCAATTCTATCGATTTTCCGCCTTAGAATTATATAAAATAATAGCTTTCTAATTTCAGCATTCTATCAGCAATTTTGAGGGAAGCGCGTTATTGCTTCCAATACGCGAGAGGTACTTTATTTCATCGATCTCAAAAGAGCGAAACGCAAATTTGACCATGAATTACAACTCAGAAAGTAACTGATAGAAAATATAATGAATAGAATTTTGCCCGACCTTAAACGATTATGCCATTTTGCCGTCTTCAGAATTATATACATCAGCATGTATATAATTCTGCATCAGCATGGCCACAGCTCTGAGCTGAAACTAGAGAAAAAATGGTTGCTTCCTATATATACACACTGATCGAATTTTTGAGATATGGGTTAGTTAGCTGAATTGAGTCATTACTTGAGTGATACTATTTTTAATCTCCCCTGTAGGAGTGTAAGTCTAAAATGAGTTCAGAGTAATTTGCTATTAAGATATCGAAAGCCGAATCAAATACCGCGAGGTGCTGGATCATAGTCGATTATATTGATCTACGATCAAATATTGGTACATATTTTATTGACCCCAGAAGGAGGAATTGTAAAGTAGACCTGAAGAGAATTTGAACACTGTAGCTATAAAGGCACAAATAATTACAGATTGCCATTTTTCCCATTGTTATAATAAATATATCATTAGAGTTTATTAAGAATGTATCTTAGAAGTCTTTATCCGCGTCGTTATTATTCTTTCTTGTCAGTTGAGATGAACTGGAAGAAAATAGCAATTATACAATAGTTAATTTGTTTGGCCTAATGTAATATTGTTCCATGAAATTGAATTATTAAATATGGTTTCCTCTTAAATAAGAACTATTACAAAAGAATAAGAGCAGAAAGAAAGAGATAAAATGGTGTCGTGGTGATGTGATGATACAGAGGAGAAATAGAATTTGAAAGGAACAGAAAGGCAAAGAATAATGACGATGATGATATTGAGAAAGAGAGAAACAGGGGGAGGTGGATGTAAGAAGAACAAGAGGAAATGATCTAAGAGAAAAGCGAAAAGGAAAATAGGAACAAAGATGGCAACCGAATTGAAATTATATATTTACTTTCCAATAATACAATATGGCAGAAACGTTAGCTCGCCGGGCGAAATGTCGTCTGTTCTTTACGTTCTGAGTTCAAATTCCGCCGAGGTCGACTTTGCCTTTCATCCTTTCGGAGTGGATAAATTAAGCATCAGTTACATACTGCGGTCAACCTAATCGACTGACCCCACTCCCCAAACATTTTGGGCGTTATATATCTGATATAGCGGATATATAACTGTTACAGAGGACAACAAACACCAACGCAAGGCAAACCTCTCAAGTCATATTCATTATTATTATTATTATTATTGGAAAAAAAAACTCAGTCTTACAGCTGTTTCGAGGATATCCCAGAGTACAGTATATTCCGTCATCGGTGACAAATAGGGAAAATGAGAAGAGTATAGATTAATGAAATGACGACATAGAGGACAGGAATAAAGGAATATGGAGATGAAGAAAGAGACACACGCGCACAGGCACAACACACACACATACACACATACACACACATACACACACACATATACACAGAGGCCTGGTTGAAGGCCCAACATTCCAAGTTCTTTTAGAAAAAACTGAAGGACTGCTGTAATAAGTGTGTGGATCTGTGAGGGGAATATGTTGAATGAAGTCATAATTAACTATTATATTTTCTTTTACTCAAAGCCAGGAACTTTTAAGCACGCTCCCATAAATGCCAAGTAATTAAATTCAGCCGGTGAGATTTAATAAGCAATTAAAAGTACTAAATTTCTTCTGATTGTTGTTGTTTAACCTCAGGTCAGTTATGATCTAACAGTTTGTTCATGAAATGTATCATTGCTGTGATCATTCTGTCATTTATGATGTAGATACTGTATCTATGGTTGCATACCATAATATCTATAGTGGCCTTACTTAACAGATATATACATATGTATATACAACCAGTGTTGGTCTCTACGTTTTTTCTTTCTTTCTCCCTGTCACTCTATCCCTCGTTTTCTCTCCTCCTTTCTTTCCCTCTTTCTTCTTCCTTCTCTCTCCCTTAGTTTTCTCTCCCTCTCTCTCCCACTCTCCTGTCTCTCTTTCTCTCTGTCTCTCTCTCTAACTTAGCGGTTCGCTAAAAATAATTCTGTAACATAAGTAGCAAATTTAAGATTAGTACTGAGGTTGATTTGTTTGAGTAAATCATTCAATGAAATGCACTAGCATGGCCTCAGTCGAATTACAAAAAAAAGATTAAAGACTAAAATAGTTAAAAACAGTATGTATGCATGCATATATTACATAGGGTATGTATGTATGTATGTATGTATGTATGTATGTATGTACGTGTGTATTTTGGAGATGTACTTCCGTTGAAACAAAAATGGTTTCAGTTTTGAATTAACATATTAAGCCATTCAAAAACCCACAAGACTGAAAAGAGCCTCCTCTCCACAATAAACGTATCAGTAACCAAGTTGAAATCAATGTGGAAGCATTGACACCACATAATAAATGTTTAAGAGAAGTTTACAGACTGCTTGTATTTGAATGCCTAATATTTGTCTTACACGCAGTAATTGGTTTATACGCATGCACACAAACATATAATAAAACAAGGATCGAAGTTCGTTCCCGAACAATAGGATCATACGGCCGGTTTCCGGGATTCCATGGCGTATACATAACCCCGATCTGTCACAGGACTACAAACATTTGCCAGCTGAAAGGACTCGATCAACGTTAAATGAAGTTGGTCTCAAATTCGTATGTAGAACACGCTAACCAGGAAGCCACACGTTTGCGTGGTTTAGTGTTTAGGGTACTTTGTGTTATTATATATATCTTTTTTCGTGCGTGTTTGTGTGTGTGCCTGTGTGTGTAGGGGTGGTGGGTCTAAGTTAAAATTCTTGGAAGACAAGAATTCAATAAATAAGCGAGACATAGTATGACTGATATTATTATTTTTCTTATTCAATAACGGCTGTTATTGAATCAACTATTTTCTCGGGAACAGCTATTCAACTTGCTCAGAAAATGCTGTCGCATATATATATGGGGGAGGGGTACGTGTGTATGCATATGTAAGTATGATATATATATATATATATGTGTGTGTGTGTGTGTGTGTGTGTGTGTATATATATATATATATATATAGATAGATAGATAGATAGATAGATAGATAGATAGATAGATAGATAGATTTATATACGGATGCCTATATATTTATATATATATATATATATATATATAATATATATATATATATGTGTGTGTGTGTATACATATGGGTATGTTTGTCTATTGGCATGTATGTCTGCCAGTACCTATTTCGTGTGTTGCCTACGTGTATGTGGGCGTACGTGCGAGAGCAGTGTCTGCGAGAGCGTGTGTAGATAAACGCGCGTGCAATTATAAACATTATTGCCAATATTATTCGAAATGAAATTAAAATTGTTCAGATAGAAAAACTAGATTTATAGAAATGTCATTTTGTAACCTTCGCTGATTAAAGTTACGAGTGGGAATAAACACGCATAAATTGCTTCTCAAGACATTATTTTGAATGGACGCCTAAACTAATATCGTTTGTAGAAAATTTTCAATTTTGTTGTAAATATATTTTATGTTGTTATCTATTTATCATTTATATATTTGCTTTCGCTTAATATACGATGATATTTACAACAATACCAACAGCAATCTGAACACTACTATAAGTACTAAAAAGAATAGAAATAATAAGTAAGAAAATGGAGAATAGAATAAAAAAAAGACATTCGAGAAACATAGAAAGACATCCTGTCGAAGTTATATAACTATAAAGGCTGCGGCAATAAATAAGAGCACAAACAACAACAACAACAACAAGAAGATCAATGCCGATGGTGATGATGATTGTTTCTAACTTAAGGGCAGCAATTTCCGAACACAGTTTAGGCGATTGCAGTGACCTCAATACATGACTGCTACTTTATTTTATCAACCGCTGGTATATGAAAACCGACGTTTAACCCCTGCAAGATTTGAACTCAGAACTTTAAAACTGGACGAAATACTGTAATTCATTTTGTTCTACAATCCACCGCTATTATGACGTTTATTATTATATAAAAGCACATAAATTTCGTGGGGAATTTAGTTGACCGCACCACTTTCTGTGAATAAGTGTGCACATATACACCCACATTCCCAATCCCGCCATTTCTATATATATATATATATATATATATATTCTTTTATTCATTTCAGTTATTTCACTGCACTCATGCTGGATCACCGCCTTGATTGAAGATTCTTTAGTCGAATGAATTGACCCCAGTACTGGTATTCTTCTTTAAGCATCATGTTTATTCTATCGGTTTCTTTTGCCGAACCACTATTTTTACTGGGTTGTAAACACACCACACCGGTTGTCAATCGGTGTTGGGGAGACAAATACTGACACAAAGTCACACACACAGAGATAATACCAATATATATATATATATATATATATATATATATATATATATATATAGTAGAAATTAACAGAAAAACAAAAGACGAAGACAGTGGTATAAGCAACGAGCACGTTTGACGCTTGGGAAAGTAGGAAAGTCTTTAGCATTTCGAGCCAACGCTCTTCAACAGAAAGGAACACGAGGAAATAGACAGAGACAGAATAAAAAAAGCTGGGGATTTATCGATTAATCTTGGCGACTGGTTGGAAAAAGGTAGTTGGACAGGAGTGATAGAAAGAAGGGGAGATAATAAGTTACTGGTGATCCAAAAATGAAGGTGCACGTGCGTGTGTGCATTTGAGAGTGTGTAAATGTATGCGTGTGGATAGAGGCTAGTTAATTTGACACGTGGATGTGTGCGTGTGTGTGTGTACGTCTGTAATGTTTGGGTGTGCAGATGATGGAATCTGGTGTGGGTGCTGGGAAGTGGCCAATGCTAATGTGTGTGGAGCGGTATGGAGTGGTGTGATGTGGTGTGAGGTGATCTAAACCACTAGGTACGCTGGGTAAGTGCTGTAGCGGATTACCAGGGCTCCAAGCTCATAGCCGAGACGTGAGTTGTGGAACCATTTTAGATTTCCGATATAGCATTTGTTGTCCTTTTTAACAATTATATATATAAATTAAATTCGACTTAGACTGAAAATCAACAAGCAGAGTTTGCTTTAGAAGCGTTGAGATGTCTTGAAAGACACAGATAGGGAAATAATTTTATTCCCAAACGCAGAATAATGCTAATAATATAGCACGAACAGGATAAACTAAGTAGTGCTTTACCAGCATTTGACGCATAATCACAAGGATGTGAGTTCGAGTCTAATGGCTGGCCGCCGACAGAATTTTTTTCTGCAAAATATGGATAGTTTATCCTGTTCAGGCTATATTATTAACACCATCCCGCGTTTGAGAATACAATTATTTCCTTATATATACATATATATATATATATATATATATATATATATATATATATATATATATATATATATATATATATATTCAACGGATTTCCGAACGATGTACGTTTAACAAGTTCTGCGAAGCATTGGTCAGTCACGTGGTTACAAAATCACCTTCAGAACCACATGGCCTTTTACGTCCATATCTCTCTATCTGCTTATGCGTCTTTCTATGTATACGTGTTGATGTATATATATTTGTGGATTTCCACTTCCCACAAGTAAAATATTATACAATTCTATATGTGGTGTTCTCCAAGTTCCTTACTCCTGAATGTACACGTATTACATATATATGTAATAAAAGATTTATTGAAAATATTCTGCGATACCTGTCTCCTAGTAATACAGATTTCACACGTGCAGAGTTTTTTTTTTTTCTTTTACTATGGAGAGAAATGTTATAAATAACAAATACACAAATGGCTTTCGTTTTCGTTGTATTTCTGCAACAATATTTCTTACGCCAAGAGGGAAACGTTTAGCCTATTCTGAAACACTCCAACACGTACACAAATAGGACAAGACAAACCAATTCTTCTTTCCATACTGATGGTGATAGCAAAAATCCATATCCCCGGATGAAAATTTAATAGATTTGTTATTACTAATATCTGCATTTCTTAGTGTCATTTCCTGTATATTTTTACATTACTAGTGAAGATTACTAGTGATATAACTACGTAAGCTATACTCTTTTACTTGTTTCAGTCATTTGACTGTGGCCATGCTGGAGCATCGCCTTTATAGTGGGGCAAATCGACCCCAGGACTTATTCTTTGTAAGCCCAGTACTTATTCTATCGGTCTCTTTTGCCGAACCGCTAAGTTACGGGAACGTATGCACAACAACATCGGTTGTCAAGCGATGTTGGAGGGACAAACACAGACATGCAAACGTATACATACACACATATATAAATACATACACATATATACGACGGGATTCTTTCAGTTTCGTCTACCAAATCCACTCACAAGGCTTTGGTCGGCCCGAGGCTATAGTTGAAGACACTTGACCAAGGTGCTACGCAGTGGGACTGAACCCGGGACCATGTGGTTGGTAAGCAAGCTACTTATCACACAGCCACTCCTAAATCTATAGGTAGCAATTTGGATTAATTGTGTTCTGGGTAGCCAAAATGTAAGGAGGTTTCTTCTCTGATGAAGGGACAATATTAACAGAAGCAGATCTAATACGGAATTCCCACGTTTTCCCCTTTTCCTAAAGAGAACAGTAAATTTTTTTCACAGTCTATAGTTTCTCCGCTACGTTCTGAGTTAAAATTCCACCGAGGTCGGCTTTGCCTCTCATCCTTTCGGGGTCGATAAATTAAGTACCAGTGGAACACTAGGTGTCGATATAAACGACAAATCCCCTCCCCGCAAAAATATCAGGTCTTAAACGAAGGGATTATTATTATTATTGTTATTATTATTATTGAGTGAGAGAGCAGTGCATGCCATCAAAGTGACACTGGGGTAAAATATACGAAGCCCATATACCCATCATGACTACCCGTCTGATAAAGGTACACCAGGCACATGCATCACAACCATATGTGCGCGACATGGTGATCTCATATCAAGATAAACAGCACATGACCTTGCAGGTGGGGCCAGTTAGAATTTTCTTCAGGTTGAGTAGCCCATCCCGCTCAAACGGTCCCTGAATAAGGGTTGTTTAGGATGTTGAAAGAACCACCAATGTTCCAGAGGTGAACTATTCAAACCCCAAAGAAACCCTCTCACACATGGCTATGATGCTCCCCCACTACTTCTGCTCGTGATCAGAGATGCACATATCGTCAGCCACTAAGGGACATGCTCAACTGTTAAGGTCAAACAACTGACAAGCAAATCTGTGGTATTGAGCAGAATATTTGCTGTAGCCCATCTTTTATACCAAGACAAAACAATGTACATGATAACACTTCCAATCAGTTAAGATCAGAAGCCATGAGAGCCACTGCCTGGTACTGCATCAGGGCATTTATTATATTATTATTATTATTATTATTATTATTATTATATTATTTATTAACAGTAATAGCTACAAGAGGCGGGGAGGTGAATGTGGTGGTGATGGTGCTATATATATATATATATATATATATATATATATATATATATGATGTATGTAGTATATACATATATATATAAATGCACAGACATTCGTTTGCGTAAGTGTTTATGATTGCCTGTATGTAAATATGTAAAAACCAAGAAAAAAAAAGAAAGAAACTGAATGTTCATATATAAGCGGTCTGTATACCTTCTTCAGTATATAAATAACATTTATGTATTTACAGCCATAAACAGAGAAATAGTTATATATGCATATCTTAAAATGCATTTATGTAATGTGTTAGCATATGAATGTTTGTAGACGTATGTGCGAGTGAGCAAGCACAAGGTTTTTATTTTTTTACCTTATTTTGTACTTAACATTTTTCTTCATCTTTCTGCTGTCAAACTCATTCTTTCTCGCTCTCCCTCAGCGCCTATCCACCTCTTTCTTCCTCTATTTCTCTCTTTCACCTCAACCAATAAATCTAGGTAAATCTTTTGCACAATACACATGCGCACTCATACACAGATACACAGATACATGCGAATATTCGCTCCCTTTGGCATTCTCTTTTCTCTCACAATTTATCTCTCCCTTTTTTTTCCGTTTCTCTATATCTTCCTTTCAGTAACTCGCTCCCTTCCCTTCACTGCACGTTGTGTGCAATCCGGGTTGCCTTGATATGTATGCATAATAGATATAAGAATATTATAAAGTAATGCCCGTTTGTATGTGTGTGCGCGCTTGTTATGTGTGTGTGTTGTGTAGTGTGTATGTATGTGTTTTCTTTTACATGTATGTGAATGCAGGTCTTCTTTTATACATGTGCAGTATTTCAAATATATGATTGTCGCCACATAAATGCATCAGATTTCTCTTTTCCTACTACTTCGCTTCCGCCATTTTTCTGCTATGTGTATGCCTCAATGAGTGTGTGTGTGTGTGTGTGTGTGTGTGTATGTGTGTGTGCGTGCGTGTGTGTGTGTGTTTACATGCGAATACGTTTATGTTCGGCGTACCGGCATAAGTGAGTGCGTGAAAATCATTTGAACATGTTCTCCTTATATGTGGTTCCTTTCTGAATGTCTTTGGCAGTTTTATTTAAGGGGTTCCATGTTGCCTTAGCAACATGCAGATGATATACGTGCAGTATCAATCAATACAGGTAGATATGGAGACGTAGAAAATAAAATCTCTGATGATTTGGAAACGCGTTCTCACGTTTTTTGCTTTTCTTTTTTTTTTCCCTTTATATAAAAGAACGTCAGTATGTAAGAAATATTACCATGATAACCATTCCTCGTCTGATTATTCTTGCTTCATTCAATAAACAAACCTATCTCCTTTATCAACCCATATATTCCTTGTATCTTCCTACTATTTATTTATCCGTCTTCATCTATATCTGTATCATAATTTGCTCCCTCTGTCCTCATTTTAGTTTTCCCCTCATATATATATATGTGCATGTATGTGTATATGTGTATGTGTGTATAAATAATATTTATTTATATTATATATAGGTATGTATATATATATAATATATATATATATATATATATATATATATATATATATATATTATATATATATTCATACACACACACACACATATATATATATATATATATATTATATATATATGTATCTATCTATCTATCTATCTATATATATATATGACAAATAAAAGACGGTAAATGGAATATACGAGAATTTATTATTAATGTCGACAATTGTTTCGACACATCTAGCATTGATTCTTCATAGGTAGGACACTCTGGTTCTGGAGCATCCGGCGGTGCAGATGTATCTCGTCGGGTGATAAGAGAAATAAAAAACCGTTAAAATAACAGTTCCGTAATGAAACTTTTCGTTTTGTAGAAAGAAAAGCAGCCAGACCGAGGAAATGTCTTCACTTATATAGAAGATCAAGTCTAAAATCACAGGTGGCAAAAAGAGAAACGAACACGCAATCCTGCGAGAAAAGTATATATATACATGTTTATATTCATATATATATATATATATATATATATATTTGAAGGTTGAAGATGATATATATATTTGAAGATGATGTACAGGTATGATATATATATAAATAAATATCTATAAATATAAACCATCCGATCTTCTGATTACCTCATTTCTTCTAATATATATATATATATATGTGTGTGGTGTGTGTGGTGTGTGTGTGTGTGTGTATGTTGATGTAAAACTCTATACGCAAAGTTATGCCAAACAAGGCTTTTCAAGCTGTTGGAAATATAAGGATTTTAGTGACCAACTGATATAATTAGGACAAAAATTCTCAGAGCTGGTACCGGGGACTCAATGTTCATTTAATTTTGTTATACATCACTAATCACAATACGCTTCTGATTTCTTCTTGATTGCTCCATAATATTTAAATACTTTTGTAGATTTAGTTATAAATTCATAAAATCCCAAGTATTATTCAAGTAAATATTCAGCATTTATTCATTCTAATAAAATATGAACAACAGTATTTATGAATTGACAGAATCAGTGAAGATTTACATCATATGTGCTTGTTTGTCTGTCTATCTGTCTGTCTGTCTATGCCAGTCACTCCACAGGTTGCCAGCAAGATTTTGTTTCTTTACAACCCCGTAACATTGTATTTCCGCAAAATAGACTTATAGAATATGTAGCAGATTTTAAAAGTAAGTACTGTGTTCGAGTAAACTAGTGGCTCTCAACCAGGGTCCAATATATATGTTTTGGGGGTCCACACAGCAAAATAGTAAATTGGGGATACACAATAGTATTTTAAGGGCCCCTATAAACATTTAGCTTTAGATGTATGCATTGGTATGTATTGCAAGAAACAGTTGGGTTTCTTTCTGTCATTTTGCATAGATCAACCTACACAACTAATATGCGTAATAGCAAAATAGGAATTTTGAAATAAGTTTCTACATAACTAGTTTTTAAACAACAAACGGCTATGAGTAGGGGGTCTACCTAAATAAAATAGTAGTCTAAATGGTTGAGAAACCCTCGACTAAATCGTTCAAGCATAGTCGCAGTCCAGTGATTGAAACAAGTAAATGATAAAAGACGGATACCACTGGACATTTTTTTTCTTTTCCTTTTAAATGATACGAATAAATGTTGGCTAATGGATGAAACTGATAATTTTGTGTATATAGAAAATACATGAGTACGAATTCAACAGACATATGATATAATATTAGGATTGTAAGGCGGAGAGCTGGCAGAAACGTTAGCACACCGGGCGAAATGCGCAGCCGTATTTCGTCTGCCGTTACGTTCTGAGTTCAAATTCTACTGGTATATACGGTGCGTATTCAATGCCCGTGCTTACAATAAGCTTTTAGAGAAAGTATACCAATGTCTACATAATATATATATATATATAACACACACCACCACATATATATATATATATATATATATTAATATATACACACACACACACACGCATATATATATATACATATATATATATATATATATATATATATATATATATATATATATATATATAAAGAGCTTTTATACAGTTTCCGTCTACAACATTCACTCATCAAAACAGAGCTTGGAAGTATTGAATAAGACACGTGCCCAATGTACCGTGCAGTGGGACTGAACCTGAAACCACGTGGTTGCAAAGCGGGCAGCTTAACCACACTACCATGCCTGTATGAGTACAAAGTAACTATAAAGCCTATTAACACATGATACAAATAAGGAAATGGAGCATAGAAATAATCAGGCTTCTGCAATGAATAGGTGTACATGATTGTGTAGTAGGCAGTAATTAAAAATCATGAGGACACATAGTAATTAGAGTTACTGCTCGTAAAAACAAATTGTAATAAAATAAGCTATTAGAATTATATGGAGTTTAATTAATTGGTGGTTAATAAGAATTCGTATAATCTTCATTTAATAAAATAAACAAAAGTAGTAAATAGAGTACATATTCAAATATGAATTTAAATAATTAATTAAACTGGTATGAATACCACCCTCGAAGCGGTTTTCAGATGAATTCGCAATACATACATGTATATATATATACACACACATATATATGTGTGTGTGTGTGTACGTATGTATATATATGTCATATGTATATATATGTATATATATGTATGTATGTATATATGTATATACATGTATATATATGTATGTATAAATATATATGTATGTATAAATATATATGTATGTATATATATACATATATATATATAGTATATATATGTATATATATGATATTATATGTATATATATACATACATATATATGCATATATATATATATATATATATATATATATATATATATATATATATTATATATACCGTATATAAATCTGTGTATATGCATGTGTACACACACACATACGTGTGTGTGTGTGTATGTATGTATGTGTTATCGCAATGTTTTGAGTATATAAGAAACAACATTAGCAAATGTTTCCTTGCCGACATTTTTCTTAAGAAAGAAACTTATGGTAGCATACAAGAGGGAAAAGAAAAATTTAGCGAAATAACTTTTAGACACTTATTAACTTGTGTAAACATTTATATGAAATATCGAAAGTCATAACATCCTAAAAATACGAAGTCCTCTGTTTTGGCTCCAAGCGGTTTTCTTTTCGTTCATGGTGTATGTGTGTGTGTGTATATGTGAGTGTGTGTTCAATATATAAACTGCTTGAAGCCAAAACCAAGCACTTTCATATTTTTACTATTTTACATACAAACACACATACATACGCACACACTCATACACAAACACCACACACACACAAACACACACACATGCCCACACACTTGTCATAGATATAGATAGATAGATAGATAGATAGATAGATAGATAGATAGATAGATAGATAGGCAAACAGACAGACAGACAGATAGGTAGGTAGGTAGGTAGGTAGGTAGGTAAACACATAGATAGATAGGTAGATAGAGAGATAGATAGACAGACAGATAGATAGGCAGACACACACACATATATATATAATATATTCATGCATAGATACATACATATACCAGTGTGTGCGTGTGTGATTGCGCGCGCGCGTATGTACATGTGTATTTAGAAGGAAATTGTTGGCAGTGATACATACATACATATATATAATATATATATATATATATATATATATAATATATATATATAAATAGTAATGCAATACGAGAGTACTGCTTTCCAGTAAAGAATAGCCCGTGAGGGAAAATTATCATAGAAGTAAATATATGGCACAACGAAGTGTGCCATATATATTCTTGTAAATATATATATATATATATATATATATATATATATATATATATATTATATTTCTTGTAAATATATACTTGCTACGCTACTGAAAATTGTCGAATGATCCATAAATCTCATCAATGAAATTTAATATGTATTTACTTATACAAAATCACATATCTATCTCCAATCTCCACTTTTCTCATTAGAGTGCGATTTGAAAGAAATTAGCCTGCTATCTCTAGCAGAGTACACGACATTGCACAGGCCTGTCGTAGCAAAAAACTCCGCTCAATGTCGTATTTAATGACCCAGTGTTTAGTGGTTAAATTGCGTTTGTAATGATTCAGTGCATGGATGGCTGCAATGTTTCTTCAGCAGTTGCTGAAGCATCATCGCAACCATTACAGTCAAATGGTTGTAATGAAACCATCCGGAGAGGTCTCAGCAGTGGTTGAGAGATCTCAGCAGTGGGTGCTGAAAGATTCCTAGCTTTGGGTAAAAGAATGTACAGGAGGATCAACTAATTATGATTTTATCCAACATATTTCCCTCTCAGATTCACACACCCATTGCAGCAGTCATTCAGTTTTTCTAAGCCCTGTTAAAAGAACTTGGAAATTTGGGCTTCCAGGCCTTCCGAGATACCATTAAAGATGGGAGTTCTCAGTGCACCACGTGTATATATATATATATATATAATATATATTATATATATATATATATATATTATATATATATATATATATATATATATATATATATATATATATATATATATATATATATATATATATATAATATATATAGGCGCAGGAGTGGCTGAGTGGTAAGTAGCTTGCTAACAAACCACATGGTTCCGGGTTCAGTCCCACTGCGTAGCATATTGGGCAAGTGTCTTCTGCTATAGCCCCGGGCCGACCAATGCCTTGTGAGTCGATTTGGTAGACGGAAACTGAAAGAAGCCTGTCGTATATATATGTATATATATGTATGTGTGTGTGTATATGTTTGTGTGTCTGTGTTTGTCCCCCTAGCATTGCTTGACAACCGATGCTGGTGTGCTTACGTCCCCGTCACTTAGCGGTTCGGCAAAAGAGACCGATAGAATAAGTACTTGGCTTACAAAGAATAAGTCCCGGGGTCGATTTGCTCGACTAAAGGCGGTGCTCCAGCATGGCCGCAGTCAAATGACTGAAACAAGTAAAAGAGTAAAGAGTATATATGTATGTACATGTGTGTGTGTGTGTGTGAGTGAGAGAGAAAGGGGGAGTGGGTACATGGTGTATTTGAGGTGTAAGACTCACGATTTTTAGATCCGGATTTCAATTTCTAGACCGGTTGGTGCATTATGTTGTTGAGAAAAACACTTCATCTCACTTTGGTCTACGATGATTTCGACAGGTACACAGTGCACCTGTTCAGACAACGTCAATTTGATGGAGAGTGTGAGATAATGTGTTACACGAATATTTGATCACTATAAACGAATCATTTGTTCGAGTCGTTCGGAGGGCGAGTCCAGCGTATATATATATACACAGAGAGAGAGAGAGAGAGAGAGAGATCACAGCAGTGGGTGCTGAAAGATTCCTAGCTTTGGGTAAAAGAGAGTACAGGAGGATCAGTTAATTATGGATTTATTCAACATATCCCTTCTCATTTATTGAGAATATTCAACATATCCCTTCACAGACTTATTGCAGCAGTCGTTCAGTTTTTCTAAGCCCTGTAAAAGAATTCGGAAGCTTGGATCTCCAACCAAGCCTCTAAGGGATACCAGTAAGGTCAGGAATTTCTCAGTGCCGACTCGTAAACTTGTGTTAGGTTTAATGAGAAAGTTGGCTGTAATAAAAGAAAGTTAGTGTCGAGATAATAAGAATGTTTATTATGGTTTCAGATTTTGGCACAAGACCATCAGTTTAAGGGAGTGGGTAAGTCGATTACATCGACACCAGTGTGCAACTAGTACATATCTTATTGAGTCTAAAGGATGAAAAGTAAAGTTGACCTTGACGGAATATGAACTCGTGATGTAAAAGATTAGGAAAAAATGCCTACTATAGGCATATGGCGAGAAATTTTGTCGGGGTGGGGAGTAGTTGATACCATTATTCTCAGTGCTCAACTGGTACTAATTTCACCTGCTATGAAAAGATGAACGGTAAAGTCGACTTCGACGAAATTTGGACTCAGAACATAAAGACGGACGAAATGTTGCTAAGCAATTTGTCTAGCGTGCTAACGGTACTGCCAGTTGCCGTCTTCGAAGTGTTTATAACGAAAGCAAAACGGTAACGGTTGTTGTGGCTGTGATGAAATCTAATAACGTAGTAATGCAACTCTGGACTACTTCTAATGAAATGCATCAGTGGTAGTTTTAATGACAGATAGAAAGTCAAGGCGGCGAGCTGGTAGAAACGTTAGCACACCAGGCGAAATGCGTTGCGGTATTTCGTCTGCAGCTACGTTCTGAGTTCAAATTCCGCCGAGATCGAGTTTGCCTTTCATCCTTTCGGGGTAGATAAATTAAGTACCAGTTACGCACTGGGGTTGATGTAATCGACTTAATACCTAGGTCTGTCTTTGTTTTCCCCTCTGTGTTTAACCCCTTGTGGGTAATAAAGAAATAGGTATTTCGTCTGTGGCTACGTTCTGAGTTCAAATTCCGCCGAGACCGAGTTTGCCTTTCATCCTTTCGGGGTAGATAAATTAAGTACCAGTTACGCACTGGGGTTGATGTAATCGACTTAATACCTAGGTCTGTCTTTGTTTGTCTTCTCTGTGTTTAGCCCCTTGTGGGTAATAAAGAAATAGGTATTTCGTCTGCGGCTACGTACTGAGTTCAAATTCCGCCGAGATCGAGTTTGCCTTTCATCCTTTCGGGGTAGATAAATTAAGTACCAGTTACGCACTGGGGTCGATGTAATCGACTTAATCCGTTTGTCTGTCCTTGTTTGTCTCCCCTACGTTTAGCCCCTTGTGGGCAATAAAGAAATAAGTAAGAAAGAAAATAAAAGAAAGTAAAATATAAATAAAATAAAATACAGTAAAACAGAAGAGTTCAGGCTTCGGCTTCATGCTCTTGCCTGATGGGGCTGTGTAGAGTACGAGGAGGTTTAATTTTCTGTCATATGTTCAATGGTGCACAAATAAGTTATCGACACGACCTTTATATATAACAGCGTTGATTTTATTGAAACATCTAATGGTGTTCTTTTTAGGCTCATGCGTTCTGAGTTCAAACACCACAATGACTCACTTGAGTGGTAAACTTCAGCTGTGACCCAGTTTAACATAACCTCCTGCTGTTTTGATTGCTTTGTCGAATTCCCCTCTTGCAAGCTTTTCCGCCAGAATTTTGGTTTGAGAATAATTTTCTTCTTCCTGCTTCGAGGTTGCAAAGACACAGCACATTGGTGACTTTAATGACACTTGAGCAATTACTAGAATGATACAGCTCACTAGCGGCCCAAATGTAACACCTCAACAATTTGTATAGATACTACTAAGCGATTGTAATGACAACTCAAACCATTTCCCATGTCATCGCGTGTTTCTACTAATAATGATGTGTTACTGGGGCATAACTGAATCAATGCAATCGATCTGGTGGCATGAAAGATAATGTCAATCAAATCAGATCAGTCTCTTTTAAAACTGGAAAGATTCATTTGATAATAAAAAAATAGACCGCATGGTCACGGCTGGAAAAACCTTTATGCATAGGTTTACTCCTTCATAGTCGACCTCGTGATATCCAATCCCCAATTGTGATTTTACATCCACCTCACATTCATCTTTTCTTTCCCAAATGTACTGAACAATTTTGAATTTGAGATGGTATATCACAAAGTTCATACTCCCGTTAATTACATTAGAGAATAAATATAGCAAAATCACTTCAACCAAAATCGTACCTTCAGTTCACCTGTATACTTAAACTATCACTGATGAACCCTAAGCAAATAATAATGGAACCAATTAACATTTCCCCTTTATTCCTTTCTCAGTGACTAATTTTATTAGTGGTTTGCATCTAATACAATCTTCTCTTATCTGTTATGTCCTCTTTTCCTTGAAAATTTTCTTTCGTTGATCATTCAAACTACGTATTTGTTTATCTTTTCAATGAACTTTCGCTTCATTCTTATTCCTTCAATCTAATGTAACTACTCTATCTGGGAAAATGCTTGGAACAGCCATCATGTTGTATATCGACCACTCTTGCGTAAATTGTTCCTAATTTTCAACAACACTACTTGCTATGCAATATTTTATTTCTCACTACTAATTTAACACAACCACTTGGTGTTCGCTTTCAACCACTTTCACCACAAATTGCACGTAATTCTACTCGAAACCGATATTTTACGCTCAAATACCCTTAATCAGGAATACATTTGATTGTTATTTTCTTTACAGCAATTCCTTTTATAAGAATCAGCAGGAAAATTTCAATTTACAATTAAGAATTTTACTGTAATGCATTCGAATTGTATTTTGCTTTCAAAACGGACAAATTTTATGGTAAACAGATACTCTAATACTGGCTTTCACAAACAATTACCTGCATTTTTCAATAATACATACAACACATTTGTCAATCTTACAATGCAAAACTGTAATGTTTGTTAATAGTCATAGCATAAATTTCAGCTAAGTGAAAATCCATTTCACATAAATTTCCAGACGTTGCTTTTGGTTTCACTTGCACCATTAAAGGGGTTATTTAGACTTAGGTTAATCCCAACGAAATAGACCTATGCACAAAGCCATTCCAGTCTTAACTATCCTAACTTTTATTTTAGACCTAGGTGTTTAAAATAGAAATATCGAGTTAGTTCTTTTTTTTTTCACAGTACATGGGTTGTGGTTTAAAGGAGATTCAGCTCTATATATTTGGGTACCAGAGTTCACATTAAGGCTTCTTCCTTGTCTCGAAAGATCATAATATTTGTGGAAAATGTTCATTCTTTTGTCTGCTAGATACTCAGAAGCAACTAAATTTCTTCTCGGTACATTCTTCCAGCTTCGATGGTAAACTGCAATACTTAGTAAAAAGAAAATAATTGCAATTAAAATAGTTATAATACGTAATACAATGAGAATCTCCCTAATGTATTTCTTATC
>NC_043001.1:34614508-34629508 GCF_006345805.1 Octopus sinensis | reverse complement strand
ACCTTGGGCAAGTGTCTTCTGCTATAGCCTCGGGCCGACCAAAGTCTTGTGAGTGGATTTGGTAGACGGAAACTGAAAGAAGCCTGTCGTATATATGTATATGTGTATATATATGTGTGTGTGTATGTTTGTGTGTCTGTGTTTGTCCCCCTAGCATTGCTTGACAACCGATGCTGGTGTGTTTATGTCCCCGTCACTTAGCGGTTCGGCAAAAGAGACCGATAGAGTAAGTACTAGGCTTACAAGGAATAAGTCCTGGGGTTGATTTGCTCGACTAAACGCGGTGCTCCAGCATGGCCGCAGTCAAATGACTGAAACAAGTAAAAGAGAGAGCAAAAGAGTATACCACCACCGTTATTACCTCGTTTTATTGCTAATCCTTATGAATCGAATAGATCTTTGCTTACCGTTTCCTTTACCCTATGTTGATTGGAATATTATTTTATCATTCCGAATACTAGTACTACTACAACTATTACTCTTATTACAGTTCATAGATTTCGTTTTTGGATTTGGTTTGCAAGATTCTTTATATGAGTTCGTGTATTGAAACATAATCTGTTGTGTCTGGGGAGAGTCATTCTCTTTTAGCGCTTTATTATTTAACACACTAAAGACTATTGAAAAGGCTGCAAGACGCAACGAAAATTTTAGAAAAATATAGAAGGAAATAAGTGGAAATTTTACCGGTGAGTGTGTTATATAATAAGGCACTAAAAGAGAATGACTCTCCCCAGACACAACAGTTCATAGATTATTTCACCGTTATGTCCACTGGTAATTTCTTACATGCAGGTTCAATGTTCGTGTAGTCAATTTTCGCCTTCAGTCAATTTTCAGATAAGAATAGTCGCAAGTATTGATAAGAACGCCATAAAAATTATAACTACTTTTTCATTTCTTCCATGTTTTCGGAAAAGAATTGTTTATCGTAAAGCAGAACGACGAAGAAATTGTGGCAAACAGCAATGGTATTAGTTTTATAGTTAAAACGATATTTCCTTCGCAACTTTCTGAATCTCTTTTTGTTAAGTTACATTAAGAATATGGCATCAAAACTCTTAACTTAAATGGATATATGTATACATATGTGGATGCCTTTCTATACTTTTGTACTCTTGTTTCAGTCATGTGACTGTGGCCATGCTGAAGCACTGCCTTTAGTCGAGCAAATCGACCCCGGGACTTATTCTTTGTAAGCCTAGTACTTATTCTATCGGTCTCTTTTTGCCGAACTGCTAAGTTACGGGGACATAAACACACCAGCATCGGTTGTCAAGCGATGATGGGGGAAACAAACATAGACACACAAACACATACACACATATACATATATATATACATACATATTTATGACGGGCTTCTTTCGGTTTCCGCCTACCAAGTCCACTCACAAGGCTCTGGTCTGCCCGAGGCTATAGTAGGAGACACTTGCCCAAGGGGCCACTCAGTGGGACTGAACCCGGAATCATGTGGTTCGTAAGCAAGCTACTTACCACATAGTCACTCGTACGCCTATAAATTTTTATAAGATGAGGATAAAGGCATTGATATGCGTCTTAAAAGTTTGATTTGATGTGCATATGCATTTATATGTTTGGGTTTGTCTTCACCAACACAATTTGAGAACCGGTATAGTTTCGATATAGGCGCAGGCGTGGCTGTGTGGTAAGAAGCTTGCTACCCAACCACATACTTCCGGATTCAGTTCTATATCGTGGCACCTTGGACAAGTGTTTTATACTATAGCCAGGAGCCAACCAAAGCCTTCTGAGTAGATTTGGTAGACGGTAAATGAAAGAAGCTTGACAATCGGTGTTGGTGTGTTGACGTCCCCATAATTTAGATGTTTGCACAATTTTCATATTCACTCATAAAGTATTGGCCCTTTAGAATTTATAACAGACGACACTTGACCAAAATGCCGCACAATAGGACTGAACTCAAAATCAGGCAGAGACAAACTTCTAAGCCCCATATCAATGAAATTTTTACAGTAATATTCGCCTGGGAATAAGAACTACCTTTATCCTTATCTTATAAATATTTCATATTATTTTCTTATTCGTACTACAAATTGTATTAATATTTCCGAGGATCGCATCGCTGAGTATTCAATCAGAGTAATATTAGTCTCCGTTTTCAAGGTGGCGAACTGGCAGAAACGTTAGCGCATCGGGCGAAATGCTTAGCAGCATTTCATCTGTCCTTACGTTCTGAGTTCAAATTCCGACGAGGTCGACTGTACCTTTTATCCTTTCAGGGTCGATAAATTGAGAACCAGTTGCATACTGAAGTAGGTCTAATCGACTGCCCCCTTCCCAAAAATTCTGGACCTTGTACGTAGAGTAGAAAAGAATATTTGTCTTCGTTTTGCTTTTTTTTTACATCTACAATTTATTCTTTCTACTTAACCATTCACTCGCCACTACTTGCAAGCATTGTGTAGTATATGCTTCAGCAGGGTCATTCACACACGCACACACACACATCCATATATATATATATATATATAGATAGATACACACACACACACACACATCACATCACACACACACACACACACACACATATATATTTCAATCATTTTTGACTGCGGCTATACCGGGGTTTAGCGGAACAAATCGATTCCCAGAGCTTACTTTTAAAGCCTGGTACTTATTCTATCGCTCTGTTTTGCCGACCGCAAATTTACGGAGACGTAAACGCACCAACACCGGTTGTCTAACGGCGGTGGGAGACAAACACAAATACAAATGTCACACGCGCAAACACACACACACCACACACACACATCACATCACACACACACACACACACACACATATATATTTCAATCATTTTTGACTGCGGCTATACCGGGGTTTAGCGGAACAAATCGATTCCCAGAGCTTACTTTTAAAGCCTGGTACTTATTCTATCGCTCTGTTTTGCCGAACCGCAAATTTACGGAGACGTAAACGCACCAACACCGGTTGTCTAACGGCGGTGGGAGACAAACACAAATACAAATGTCACACGCGCAAACACACACACACACACACACACACATATATATATATATATGACAGGCCGCTTTCAGTTTTTGTCACAAGGTTTTGGTCGGCCCGAGGCTATAGTAGAAGACACTTACCCAAGATGCCACGCAGTGGGACTAAACCTGGAACCATGTGGTTGAGAAGCAAGCCATATAAACGAGCTGTTCCACGGTTTCCGTCTTTGATAATTTCAATTGGAAAACTTCGTTAAGCATTGTATATATTCTATATTTATTACCACAATAGTTATTTTTTATCTTATCAACCTAAAGGGAAAAATACAAAGATAACCTCTTGTAAGATTTGAACTCAGAATGTGAAGTTACGTAACTAAAAGTAACATATTACTCTAAATTGCTCCTTACGGACACAACCGAGCTGTTGCCATTTTGAAGCAACATTATAAAAATGAGAGAAAGTAAAAGTTTTATTCTAACCAATGACTTTCACCTTTAAACAAATGCTCACGTTGGTGTTGTTTTCGTTGTTATTCCAGCTGGCAGTTCTTATCGTTGTTATCCACTGCAGTTCTGTCAATTGTTTCCTCTCAATGAAAGCAAGGTTTCAGTTACATAGCTCAGGTCATTACAGAGTTTTATAGTTTCAGGTGCACATCGAGCAGAGGAATATCATCTCATGAACAAAGGAGAAAGTAACGTCTGTTATAAAAAGCAGAAAAGAATTGCCAAAACAATGGGTGAAAGAAAGTGAATATTCTGAAAAGAAAAACACGATTTCTTTTCAGTTTTAAGACAGTATTTCAGTGCGCCACATTATATAACTGGAGCAGCCACAGGTGTTAAAACCTGTAAGATTCTGGCAGTTCCATAATAGTAAAATGTTATCAACCAAAGT
Source organism: Octopus sinensis (assembly GCF_006345805.1). NCBI lineage: Eukaryota > Metazoa > Mollusca > Cephalopoda > Octopoda > Octopodidae > Octopus > Octopus sinensis. Next base: position 34,625,615 of record NC_043001.1, on the reverse strand, counting down.
GTTATATTCTCCCTTCATTTTCAGTTATAAAATTGCATTCTATTTATTGAGATTTTTGTGTTCAAACCCAAATTAGATTTGTTAAATATACATCAGATTCAATCTTAGTTGATAAAATATATAAAATAATATATGCGTTCGTATCATTGGCGATAAAGTTTTAATACTGTTTTTATGTATTTCTCATGTCATAAAGCATTTTACTGAATGATTTGTGCTAACTTAATGCAATGATATTTGGTAATGAAAGCTATATGTATATATCCAGCAGCGTATGTCAAAATGAACATCAATTCCATCAGCCTGTTCGCTATGGTAAGGCGTGGAAAGGTCATGGATTATGTCATATCTGTCTGAATAAATAGCATCGAAAAATAGTTAAGATACAATAAAAATTGGAGACGGTTGCATTTAATATCATTAAGAATATGGCGAAGGGAAGATATCCCAGAGGAGTTTATAGGATATTAAATAGAAATACAGTAGAGGCTCATAAATGCGTTATAGTGAGTCGGAATCCTTCGATCAACTGATATGTAATCAGATGGCAGTCATAAGTCATTAATTATTTACAAATTACGTTGATAATTTCATTTGATTGAAACTTTTCAGCTTTCTATTTTACATATGAGCCAATACCGTATTCGAGTTATTATCAAAAGAAAAGATTACTAGGAATTACTTTATTGTTAAAGAAGGGAAATAATATTTTACCTTTCTCCTTGCGCCCAGCTCAAAAGGGTCGGTAAATATGTTGCAAAATAATTGCCAATTTAATACAAATATTTATCTAATTGATTCCGGCTTGATCCATGACAAAATCTGTAGCAAAATTTGAACATGGAAAAAATCACGTGAGAAATCTCCACTTCCAAATTTTTCTTTGCTCCTTAAAAAGGAGAGATTAACCTAACTTCAAACGTCGTTACTTCAAGATGACGTCTATTGACACAGGTGTCCAATAATAAAATTTTTGCATGCAGATCTACTAAGAATGAAATGCGCAAGATGAGTTCAAAACTAGTATACGTTCAAAACTATCGTCTTATTCTTTCAAAACTCCATCATATTTGAATATTGAAGACTTGATGTGAAAAAAATTTTACGGTGAGTTTGGAAAGAAAAACAGATAAAACAACAGCATGCATATTACGTAAAAATTTCTTGAATGGAAAACTGGAACACGACACCTGGTATTCAAATTACAGAAACCCGCAGTTAGATTTATTTTCCATCCAAGAATTCTTTTATAATCTAATACAGTAACCGCTCGCCATATCGCGGTTCACCTATCACGGTTTATTATTTAAGCTTATGTCGATTCCTCCATGGTGTTGTTTTGTATTTATAATAAAATAAATATATACAAATTATTAAAATAATAAAAAAAAATATACCGAACAGTACTGATTGTACTTCGTGAATTTGTATCTATCGTGGGGTAGGGAGGGAAACGTAATACCCGCGATAGTCGAGGGATTGCTGTATACCTCATACTATTATTTGTAGCTATAACCACTTCGAGATTCACCATGAAACATATATAATAAATAAATAAATGCACCCTTTTAAAGACTAGCCAGGCTCATGGACCCGGTTTCCCGGTTTCTATGGCGTATGCATTCCACAGCTGGACGGGACGCCCGTCCATCCTAGCGTTGCTCATTTTTGCCAGCTGACTGAACTGGAGCAACGTGAAATGAAGTGTTTTGCTCAAGAACACAACGCGTCGCCCGGTCCAAGTAATGAAACTACAATCTTACGATCACGATGCTGATACCCTAATCACTAAGCCACGCGCCTCCACACACACACACACATATATATATATATATACACGCACACACACACACACACACATACATGTGTATGTGAGAGAGAGAGAGAATGTGTGTGTGTGGGGGGGGGGGGTCTGTGTAAGTATGTATAGATTTATTAAGGAGGAAGTACCTTACAAAGCTACTGTTATTTCAATACGTACGCGTTACTTATCGAAAATTCTAAAACATTCCCATCTTTGAAAAGAGGCAAATCTATATTTAAGCAACTGTGCCGTATTACTCAGTTGATAAATGAAACCAGGCACTAAGATCCATAAGACATTGTGTTCTTTATTCAGTTGCAGTTTTCCGGAGTTCGTGTGTGCTTGCGTGCATGTTCAAAAATCTTAGATCGTTTTTCTAGAAACATCCTGAAATACGAATGTGTCTTTCTTTTGCTAGGAAGCTTCTCGAGTGCGAAGGCAGCAATAAAGGCGCGCACGCAAGTGCGCTTGTATGTATATATGCAATACATATACATATAATGTTATGCATATGTGTGTGTTTCGCTATGTGTTTTTCTGTGTGTGTGTGTGTGTGTGTGTGTGTGTGTCTGTGTACATACTTATGTCTATTTTCATATTTTTACACACGTGGGCTATTATGAATTTTTTTTGTTTTTGTTTTTGTATATACATCTGCGTGTGAAAGAAATGGAGAATGAATTTAGCATGCAAGTATGTGCTTTGTATGTTTTTATGCATGTGTGTGCGAACGTGTGTGCATGTGTGTGTGTGTGTGTGTATGTGTGTGTTTGTGTGTGTGTGTGTGCGTGTGTGTGTGTGGTGCGCGCTTTTAAAAATGGAACTGGAAGGCATTGCACAGGTTTCAAATAAGTTTCAGGTATCTATTATCCCTCAGGCATAATCTTTTCATGAACATTTCCTTGAAAGCAACAGCTAAAAGGAACACATATACGTGTGTATCACAGTATATCAGTGTGAAGAGGTTCGCACACGTGTAGGCCTGTGTGTTTATGCGCGCGAGTTCGTGTCTGCATATGTGTATGTATCGCTGTGTTTGAATGTCTGTCTATAACTCAATTTCATTTTTATATATTTTTATTGTTTCATGTATATATTTGCTTGATGTTCAAGCATTATGAATGGCTGTATTTGAAAAGTAGGTGTGCGTTTGAGTAATTGTTTGAGTGTGTTTCTGTATATATGCACATATATGCTAATGTGGAATCATGTTAGCACGCAAGCTGCTACATAGACGTTTGTGTGTGCTTGTGTGCTTAGATGCCCATCAGAATAAAAGTAACCGAATGGATCAATGCATTTTTCGTCGTTACATGCATGCAACATACATGCTTATATTGCATACATAATTACATATACACATTTCACCGTAGTACAGGCATACATATTCATTTCTAATCAAATCCCTGTTGTATAGCGATATGCATAGATGAATATGTGTGCGCCTGACTCCGTACCTCTAAATCACTGTGCGACTGTGTGTATTTGAAAAGACAAAATGAGAAAGAAACGAGAAGAGAGAGAGAGAGAGAGAAGAATGGAGAAAGGTAGATACATGAGGAAAGAGAGAGATAAATTAAAAGTAACAATAAAGGAGAGAGAGAGAGATGTGTCGAGAATGTTTCTCTTATATAATCTGCATCGGAATCTCGGCTTGTGTAGCACAGCATTACCCTATTAGTTCCAGTAATATAGACACATGTCCTTTAACACAATGCAACGTCCATCTACAACAAAAGACTAACATCAGACAAAACTTTTATTGGCGGTTTTAATATCTACTTTGCTTAAAGAGAACTTCCAAGTTCGTTCCAAGCAATAACACTGCGTAAAATTGGTGTTTACAAGTTCGCAGGTTTATCGACTTATAATGTAATAATCTACTATATAGTGCTTTTTATCGACTTATAATGTACTCCATACTATGTTTTATCGGCATTTAATGTACTGTATAGGAGGTTTTAATCATGTGCTACATAGGCACACACACACATACACAAATATTATCCTATCTATCTATCAATTTATCTATCTATCTATCTATATATATATATATATATATATAATATATATATATATATATATATAACTATTTCTCTCTCTCCCTCTTTCTCTCTTACTCTTTCTCTCTCTCTCTCTATATATATATATATATAAATATACACACACACACACACACACACACACACATATATATATATATATATATAAATATACACACACACACACATATATATATATATATATTATATATACACACACACATATATACATATATACATATGTCATGATACTTATGTGCATACTTTCATAATGATAGATAGATAGATAGATAGATAGATAGATAGATAGATAGATAGATAGATAGATAGATAGATAGATAGATAGATAGATAGACAGCTACAGTTGTATGTGTATGTGTGTAGTCATTTTACTTTCTTTTCTCTTCTCTAAAACTTCCAGGTTTTAACACATTTATGCATATGCATCTGTACGTTTTATGCAACAACACCTTTTCATCTCTCGCCCGATGTTAAATACGGGATTTTCTGCTGATGTATGATTATAAGCACACACTCACACAAACACACATGAGCATTTGACGTGCATGTATGCATATCTCTATGTGTTCACGTCTGTTTCAATAGTTTTCTTGAAGATTAGTGACATTAAAATTAAGTTACTATAGACTCATGATCTGCATTAGTTTGCAGGAGGCAAGGCGAATATGAATAGGATCTAACGGGATAGGTTTTATAGTGGATCAACGATTCATCTACGCGCTTATAACTTTATAACAGGACAAACTGACAAAAGCTGGAATGGTATGTATGTCATTAATCAGTTTTATTTCAAGATTTCTTCCTAAGAGAGAAAGAGCCGGTTTCTAACCTTCATCCAAGGCCCCTTTATTGAAATTTCAACATCAACGAGATGTTTTTGTTTGTATGTATTTATGCATGTATGTATGTATTTATTTATATATGTATGTATTATGTATGTATGTGTATGAGTGTGTATGTATGTATGTATGTATGTATGTATGTATGTATGTATGTATGTATGTGTATGCTGCATCGTCGGGGACTAAACTGGTAACCCCATCAAGCTTGATTGTTTGATTGTTGGACACCCTTCAGGATGAAAAATAAGACTTTTCAAAGGATGGAAGAGCTTATGAGCAGTCAATGGCCATCCAATAACATATGTACATGTGCAAGTATGCATGTATGTATGCTCGGGGACGTCGAAATACCTGGGTCAGTCCAGGCGCACGGCCGGCTCAGTAGGAGGCCCGACTGTTGTTGTCATAACAACTCTCTAGGAGAGTGAAAACCTGCGACACTGACAATATTCGATGATGTAGTTCGTCTATGTATGTTCTTCTATGTATGTATGTATGTACGTATGTATGTATTACCTATGTACGTATATATGTACAATATATATCTATGCCGTATGCATGTACATATGCATGTATGTGCATTCATATGTATCTCTGTGTGTACATGCATGCGTGTGTGTGTATGTGTGTGTGTGTGTGTGTGTGTGTGTGTTTCTTTGGGTTTTATTTAAGTTCTAACATGAGCTCAACCCGGTCGCCAACAAAACGACAAGACATTTGGAGTTAAAAGACTTCCCGGAATTTGCAAATATGCGTGGATGGTGAGTGATTGAATTGTCGATGTATACACTTAGGTGTATGCATCTATTCCTCTAAGGAATCCCAAATAAAGAATTTTTAGAACATCTTACAAATCTTCACTGTGCCACTAACAGATTGAACTTGGAAAATGTGCGTCAGTTTCTTTTCCTCTTACTTCTAGTTCTTCTAGTTTCTATAGACTTGTATGTAAAATTATAGGTATGTAATCGAATTCACCTATGAATTTAGATACAATTAAGAATTTGCTATTAGGGTATAAGAACTGTAAATTCGCATTAATTCGCCATAAATGTTCTCTTTTTCCTGGACTTTTGGTTGTACGTTCACAGCCATTGGACCCCCGTGCGTGAATTTTGTTCCCTTTCCTACAGAACAATATCAGGTAATTTATGTTTGCACCGAAATACTTTTTTAACCGGATTGTTCCACTACCATTCCTTCTTTTTAAAGGCGTGGATACATGCTGGTTCTGACATGCTTTTGATCTATACGTCAAAGCCATCCTTCCTGCAGATAGCGTATTAAATAGTCTTCGGAACTATATTATGCTTGAGAGGTATGTAGTATATCAAAGTATATACAATATATATATATATATATATATATATATATATATATATATATATATATATATATATATAAATAACAAGGGTATAATAGATATTGGTATCTTGAAGACCCGAAGGTTGGTAGGCAACGCTATGGACAGACCGTAGTTAAACTCTTCGTTCGATAGTGATACGAGCAAGGAGTTTAATGTGCGTCTTGTATTAGCATGTATATATGTATATATATATATATATAATATATATATATATATATATATATAATATATATATATATATGGTGTGTGTGTGTGGTGTGTGTGTGTGTGTGTGTGTTAGACAAAATGAGATAACTAAGCCAAGGCTGTGAGGAGTTTTCAGGACATTTATAAGGAAAGAGATATAAATGTAATCTTACAGTTGTTTCTGGGATATTATGTATATCCCTTCATCAGAGACGATGTGAGATGATTAAATAGAGGTAAATGTCCGAATTGGAAGTTATATATATATATATATATATATTTTGCTATAGCCACAAGGCCTGAAATTCGAAGTGAAGGGGCTAGTTATTTACATTGGCCTCTGTACTCAACTGGTATTTATTTTATCAGCCCCAAAAGGTTGAGTCGTAAAGGTAAACTCGGCGGAATTTGAACTAAGAGAGAGAGAGAGTGTGTGTGTGTGTTGTGTGTGTGTGTGTGTGTGTGTGTGTGTGTGTGTGTGTGTGTGTGTGTGTGTGTGAGTGTGTGTGTGTGCGTGCGCGTGTGTGTGTATGTATGTGTGTCTTATGTGAATAGATTTATTTGGACTCGTATTCATGTACTCTTTTATTTTCTTACTAGTTCCAGATATTTTGTAAATATTGTCTTCATACGTTGCTCTTAAAAATATGAGTATTTTTATGCTTATGTTATCCAGTAGATAGTTTATAGTTTTACTTTATAGCTTTGCTTTCAATGTCTTATTAGGGATGACTTGTTATGCAGTGTTTCTGTCGTTTGCAGTGAAAACTGTTCGGGGATTATTACACTAAAAAGCAACATGTGTCTTGATATTTTCTGGCTGGAGACTAATTCTGAATACCCGAAACAGTGAGTACACCATTTGGGTACTCAAGATGTATATGGTGGTGTTAAACCGGACGTCAGAGTACAACTAATCCCCAAGAACATGTGCAATCATTCTGGAGGCTTTCCTCAAAGTATCCATCTACCTAAAATTACTGGCATGCGTTGGGTCACCCGATTCTATATTAGATGACACTTAAGGTAGGTAATGTGTAGTTGAAGGGAAACAGAAGCCAAGTAATTGCAAGATAAACTTATCAACCACACGAACATAACTGCGACAATAGTACACTTAATTGCAAGCATCCATACTGTGATCAGCCAGGAATATAGTTATGGGTTCTAATATGGATTAAGTTATCGTCCACCATGTCAAATAGTTAACGTCAAAGAAGGAAATTTCTTTCCAAGACAAATTATCTGTGAAATCGGAAATTGCCAAGCTATGTCATATAGTTAGCATTATTTAATGAGCACTGACATATTAAGAGGGCTCCAGTGAACCCACTCCAATTATTTTGACGTGGAATCATTTACATGATACATTATTATAATGATTCAGGTGAACATTTATACGCATGTACGTGTATCTGCGTCCATATGCGTGTGTGTGTGCATGTGTATGTAGAATATGTGGGTGTTACTGTTATATAGTTTTGCGGTTTCTTTATTTTTTTCGTCATTATGGTAAGGGTGTACATTTATGCATATATTTACGCAAACATATATGTACACATATATCACCCATGAATCACATATGTGTGTATGTATTTTGTGTGTGTATATACATATATGGATGTATGTATACACATACACTCTCATATATATATATATATATATATATACATATATGTATTATGTGGTAAATGTTCTAATATATAGAGAGGTAGAGAGAGAGATTGGTTAATAGAAAATTGGAGAGCAGTCTTTTTCTGTGGTAACAGATAGATAGATAGATAGATAGATCATATCATTGATTTCTAAATATATTGGACTATATTTTCCAATGTTTCCTTTCGTTATTTAATACAGTTCTAAGAGCTTTGAAAGGAATTGAACTTCAACTGCTATATTTAGTAGCTCAAGTGACTGCACAGAGGCTGCAATGGTGGGTAATAAACGTTTTGTTTTGGTGTATTGTAACCAATGCTGGTTGGCAAACATTTACGATTGAGGCTTCAAGTGTTGACAGTCTTGTCCTTTGTATCTCAGAGTCTAATCTGTTCCTAAATTTTAAATTTTAAAAGTTTGACTGCTACTTTCAGCAAGTTTAAGCGCCCATATCTCTGCTCTCTGTAGTAAGAAAATTGTCTGCCAATGATCAATAGTCGCACATCCTCTTCCTTTGGTGTCATAAACTTTGAATTTCGAATCTTCAGAGTAGGTGGCTGAACTCACAACTAGTTCTTTACCTATTTCAGCGAAGTTATGATTTTTAAAAAGATCTTTTATTCAGTGAGTTTAGAATAATATGCTGTATCCATGGCCCTTGCAGACCACTGTAGATGTATGAAAAGTATGCCACAGACGTTACTTTTGAACCTTTGTGCGCTTCGATTAAATTATCTATCAGAAAGATACATACACCTTAACATCGTTACGTGTGTTTGTGTGCGCTGATGCAAATGTATGTTTTTTATTTATTTATTTATTTTTATTTATCTAGTTTCAGCTCACTAGCTGTGGCCATGCTGGGGCACCGCCATTTGGTGTTGCTACATGATTTTACTTCACGAATGCTTTTTAGCAATTGCCATTTGCTGCATGAGAGAGTTCGATGCAGCTGCCCTCATCTGCACCTCCTGCTGTGAAGTTGGTTCATTTGGGATACCTGACAAGAAGAGATCCAGTTTTTATTTTAAAGACATCTGCATCCACTCCATACAGGTCTCTTAGGTTCTTCGGGAGGATATTGAAGAGCTGTGGGCCTCGGAAGCCCAGGCTATCACAGTATCTTGTCCTACATCTTGATGGCAAATTTGGAGTCCTTGGCACTATGCAGTGGCGCCCAGTTCTGGCATTTGTGTAACTCTCGATGCGCAAGTTTGGGACAAGTCCTTCTTCCAGATGTATATTATGGCATATCTTTCTCGCCTACGTTCTAAGGAATAGAGTCTCAATCTCTTGAGTCTTTCCCAATAGCTTATATGCTGCACAGAGGCTATCTTCTTCGTGTAGTTTCGTTGGATCGCCTTAAGTTCTGTGATTAACTTGACACTGGATGGTGACCATAGCTGAGAGTAATAGTCAAAGTGGCTTAGAACAAGTGTCCTCCAGAGGACCATCATGGTTTCCTGGTCTCTTGTTCTGAAGGTTCTAAGAATCCATCCGGTCAGCCGCCTACATTTCATTGCCAATTTAGCAACATGCACATGAAAGGTTGCATCATCACTCATGTAAATACCCAGGTCTCGCACTGATTGTGCCTCTGGGATTGCAGTCCCTCCAGGTCCAGTGTATTTATTGGGTATTGCATTTAGTTTTGCGTGCTGATAGCATAGAGCTTGAAACTTTTCAGCATTGAACTGCATGCAATTCTTTTCAGCCCACTTGTATATTTTGTCCAGCTCACATTGCAGGTGCTTAGTGTCTTCAGGGTTCTGTATTGCCTGTGAATCTTTTGTATCATCTGCATAACTTGTGATCGTGGCTCTCTGCGTGGCTGAGGGCATGTCTGAGAGGGCCATTATGAACAGTAGTGGCCCCAAAACAGTGCCCTGCGGAACAACGCTCACTATTTGCGTGTTAGTGGAAGTGGCCCCATTGGCTACTACCACCTGACTTCTATCCTTCAGAAAGTCATGAAGCCATTCTCCCAATTTTCCAACTATGCCAAGATCACGCAGTTTGTGACATAGCATTCCATGATCGACTTTATCAAAGGCCTTTGCAAAGTCGAGATATATGACTTCCACATTTGAGTGTTTGAGCAGTCGTTTCAGCACCCAGTCACAGTGTTGTAGGAGCTGAGTTAAGCAGCTTCTTCCTGGTCGGAAACCATGTTGAGTGTCAGGCAGCAAGTCATTTTCTTCAAGGAAGGTGATTAGTTTCCTTCTGACTATTCGTTCCATGACCTTGCTGATGTGTGAGGTCAGAGAGATAGGTCTGTAGTTCTTGGCCTCCGCTCTGCTACCTGCTTTATGAATAGGTCATCTTTTACCCTCTTTCAGTTTTCTTGGAAGTTTGCCAGTTGCAAGGAAGCTCTGAAAGAGGAACTGCAGTTGTCTTGCTAGGACTCTCTTACATACTTTTTGAAGGATTTCTGGGAATCCATCTGGGCCAGTAGCTGAGTTTGTTTTCATTTCATCAATAGCCGTTATTACATCGTCTTCCTTTCTATTGATGTAATCAATCATTGCTGCCTCCGATTTTATATCTGCAGTGGTAAAGAAGTCAGTTGGATTGCTGACTTGAAAATACCCTAGGAGTGGCGTGAAAATACTCTTGAATTGCTCATTTAGTATTTCACTTACCCTCATTGGATTTCCTGTGAGTCTGCCATCCTTTTCAAGGAGTGGCCCTATCCTACAGTGCACCGTAGCTGTTTCTTTGGCATGCCTGTAGAAAGCTCTGGGGTTAGATTTTATGTTGTCTATAGCCCAGGCTTCTTTGTCTGCTCTTTCTTTTTCATGGGAGAGTTGCAGACATTTTTCAATTTCCAACAGTTTTATTTTCAGGCGGGACTTTTCACTACTTTCAATTTGTTTATTTAGGCGATTTGAAACTTTTGTACGCCATCTCATTAGAATTTTCCTCTCTCTGGGGATTTTGCTCTTGTGTACAGTAGCCTTTCTCTCTGGGATACATTTGTAGCATATGGCTTGCATTACAGACATGAATTGTTGAAGTTTCATGTCGATGTCTGGTGAGGATAGACATTCAGGCCAGTTTTGTTTGAGGATCTCTTTCTCAATTTGTTTCCAGTGTGTCTCATATATTTTATATGCGTACACAGGATATGACAGACTTCTTGCGTTTTTTTTTTTTCTGCAAGGTGTTGTGACGTTAATAGTGATCAACT